>NC_042976.1:4807069-5004569 GCF_901001165.1 Salmo trutta | reverse complement strand
GGGTGAGTCAAGATGAGACAGAGGAACAGCAGAAGTAGGATTAGTAGTTTTGAAGAGTATTGATTAGAAAATTAGAGATAGATCCAGGACTTCACAAAGGCTCTTGTATAAGACTCTCTATCTTAGGAATCCCACCAGTTCATACAAATAGCTTATTTGTTGTGTCTTTAGCGGACTGGTCCAAAGTAAACCTTACGTTGATTGGTTAAGTGGGCAGAAGTGTTCCTGAACAATTCTAACTGCCTGAAATTCAGTTTTGAAAATGAGATATAATTTTTGCGCTTGTACAGTTTGGTTTATCCCATTCCACATCAGGAATGTTACGCTGAGATTCTGAGCATGTGTTCCTTGTACACAGATCTTAATCAGGGTTTGGAAGTAACAGCATTTACATGTAACTGATTACAAAAAAAATGTAACTGTAATCTGTTACGTTACCAGCAATTTTTTAAATTGTAATCAGATTACAAATACTTTTGAAAAACTTAATGATTACTTCCAGGATTACTTTTAAATTCATAAAGATTATTCGCACCCTTCTGCTTTCTCAATGACATTCAAATCAGCATTGATCAGGAGACTAATTTAAGTTTGTTTCACGCCCGAGCGAGTCTGCCCATAAGTCAATAAACGCTAAATGCGTTTCATGGATTGCGAGAAAAAGCAGGAATAAGGTTTTTATAGGCTAAAGTCCAAGCTATGTCTTCCAATGTTGCCACTGCTGTCGGCATCCAAAGATTATCCAACTTAAATACACGCTTGGAGGTTAGGAGGTGTGATTTATGGGGGAGCCAGCTCCCCTGAACAAGACGTTGAGCTCCCCTAAATGCAACAAAAGTTCCAACTTTTTGTCAGGATCTCTAAATGATGCTAATTGAACCATTCTTCTATTTGTTTTAAAAAATGCAGTGGTAAATATGAAAATAAAAGCTTTCAAGTGAAATGAACACCCCCCCATCTCTCTGTCACAGTGTCATGGTTTCAACCATTCATGTCTACATGGCTGCTGTCCCTCTCGGCTGATTTTCAGACCTCAGCTGAGCTCCTCTATGCAGGTTACTTTTCTTCATCACAACCGGCAATCAGAGTTTACCCATCCATTTTGTTACATCACTGGCCACCACTAGGCCAGTTGGAAGTTCATTGTAATACACATTGTAGTCTAGTCTAGTACATTGACCATGTGTGTTAGGGTGACCATCCCATTTTCTTTTTTACCGGGACATTTTCAGACTCATTTCAGGTGTCCTGACTTTTATTTTATTTTTTTTGTTAGCAAGACGCATCAATTAATTAATGTAGACCTAATCAATGGCAATTGCTGAATGTTGTTTAAGCACACTTTTTTGGGTGTTTTGGCAGGAGTATACATGCAGTTTGGACGCTGGAATGTTTTTTGGGGGGAGTGGACAAACATGCACAGGTCGCCTACTTTTCCAAGTGATTTGTTTTGACAATCAGATTCAAACCACATTAAAAGGGCATTCACTATTACCCTTTAAATTATGTCTGTATTTTTGTAGGCCCATAAAAATTGTCTTGCTCTTGCACTCAATAGAGACCCTCGAAAGTCCTGATGTAATTTGCACTCTGAAGACAGCAGTAGTGTAGCCTACGGGCGATACAGATATCACTTATTATTGATATCTACAGTACATAGCGCATTGATGTGAATCACACTGCTGCTCTCTCATTTAGCTTTTTTTGCGAATGATGGATTGTGGATGTTGTGGATGGCTGTTCACAAATGCATATGTGTATTTTAACCCAATGATTGGCTGAATTTAAGAAGTTTAAGTTACCTATCAATCAATGTTTTTGCGATCAGTGCACCAGTGAAAAATGTACTCTTGTAACAGCTGCATGGTGTGGATCTAGGGCCTGTTTAATGCAGGGGCTAATGGCGGATGAAGCCCCGGGGCCCAAGCCTGTGGGGGCCCTTGAGGCAGAGAAAATTGTATTTATTTATTTATTTAATATATTTTTTTATAGATAGCCTGCTCTTCTAATCATAAAATGGGGGAGGGGAGAATAAGAGCTAGGGGGTCCACATGGGTAACTGGGTGGGTCCTGCCATGGTTGGGTAACTGATTCAGGGATGGCACTAGCCAGCTAAGCGAGTTTTTGGATTGGGGTACCCCTACCTCACTTTAGTCCCCCCCCCCTTTTCCTGCAATTCCACACATTTTGCCATGGGGCGTAGAGAAAATGTTGCAGTTTTAAAGCAAATTACCTGCAATTCCACACATTTTGCCATGAGGCGTAGAGAAAATGTTGCAGTTTTAAAGCAAATTACCTACAATTCTACACATTTTGCCATGTTAATGACATCTGAATGAGAGTGACTAACAAAGTCAAGGCAGGTCCCCTGGAGGTCAAGGCCCCTGGGCACATGCCCTGTGTGCCCGGATGGTATTCGGCAATATTACTCAAAATGTATTTTGCTGGCTAGGCTAACTTACCAATCTAACCAATGTTAGCTAACATGAGTGACTGTCAGTGACATAACAAGATAAAAACTGCTGATGCACAACCACATTTATAAATTGCATCTTGGTGTGTTCTACTATTCTAACTGTCAACAGTAAGTTAAGACCCCGACTGAGTTCAAATCTATACTATATAATCTATACTTCTATATTTCCAAGCCATATTCTTGAAGATCAAAGGGTATTAAAGGAATTGGAATGACTGGAAATCTGACAGACTTTGGTTTGTCATGTAAAGTTATAGCCTGTCATATTATTATCTGTAGTAGAAAGCAATGGGTTATAAAAAAAAGCTTAACTTAACTAATCTATAAAGTTAGATGCAACATCCAGCTATTTATCCTGCAATAGATGTCGTTCAATTGGTAATATTCCTTTTTGAATATGCCTCTTAAAAAGGTAAAGTAATCTAAAAGTAACTGAAAGTAATCCGATTATGCTACTTAGTTTGGGTCATCCAGAAGTTGTGTTACCGATTACAATTTTGGACAGGAAACTAGTAACTGTAACGGACAACATTTAGAAAAGGGTGTTCGCAAACTTTTTTGACCTACGACCCCATTTTGATATCTGAAAATTCATCACAACCCCAACCATGTGAAGAAATGTATTTTAATTAACAGACAATGTTTACTTTTTAAATTGGGGCTATTACAGTCAATTGCAAAACATTCTAACTGTCACGTTCTGACCAGTAAAAGGAGTTATTTGTCATTGTAGTTTGGTCAGAGCTTGTCAGGGGGTGTTTGTTTTGTGTGTTTCGGTGTTTTTGGTTTAGGTTCTATGTTTTCTATTTCTATGTGTATATCTAGTTTTCTATTTCTATGTTGGGTTTTTGGCAATGACATCCAATTAGAGGCAGCTGGTTGTCATTGTCTCTCATTGGAGGCCATATTTAGTTGTGTTTGTTTCACTTGTGTTTTGTGGGTGGTTGTTTTCCTGTATAGCCTGTGTTGCCTTACGGAACTGTTTCGTTGTTTTGTTTCTTTTGTTAAAGTGTTATCTTTAAATAAATTAAGAAGATGAGCACTATACCCGCTGTGCCTTGGTCCTATCCTTACGATGCCTATGACACTGACAGTATTTCTGATTGTATTCTCAACTCACCATCAGATACTTTTTAATGTGGGGCTATGACAGTCAATTGCAAATTAGTCTGACATAATGTATCTTATCTCTCCACCACTAATGAGATGGGTGTGATTGATGCATGTCCCGCCAGAGCTTCACAAATTCATGGGTCGTGGTTGACAGTGCACACCCTCTATCCTGTCACATCCAACCTGGATCTATATATATAGTTTTAATGCTCTGAGTGAGACGGCACAGTCAGGAACCAAAACAAACCCATAATCACAATGTTTCTCAGAAGAGTGTTGATCTAGAATCAGAACCTACATACGATGAATTCTGGAAAGTGTTCAGACCCCTTTTCCTATTTATCCACTGTTACAGCCTAATTCTAAAATGTATTAAATAAAATATTTTCCTCATCAATCTACACACAACCCATAATGACAAAGCGCAAACAGGTTTTTAGAAATGTTTGAAAATGTATAAAAAAAATTAAAACAGAAATGCCTTATTTACATATGTATCCATAAGCATCGCCGTGCTAGAGGCGTCACTACAGACCCGGGTGTGATCCCGGGCCGTATCACAACCGGCCACGATCGGGAGTCTCATAGGGCGGCACACAATTGGCCTAGCCTCGTCCGGGTTAGGGGAGGGTTTGGCCGGAGGGGCTTTACTTGGCTCATCACGCTCTAGCGACTCCTTGTGGCGGGCCGGTCGCCTGCAGGCTGACCACAGTCGGCAGGTGAACAGTGTTTCCTCCGTCACATTGGTGCGGCTGGCTTCCGGGTGGGCCGGTGTTAAGAAGTGCGCTTTGGCGGGGCATGACTCGAACCTTCACCTCTCGAGCCTGTTGGGGATCAAAATTGGGGAGAAAAAAAGCGGGAAAAAAAGAAGACTCAAGAAGAATCAAGGCTGTAATCACTGCCAAAGGTGCTTTAACAAAGTACTAAGTAAAAAAGTGTCTGAATACTGAAAATTGTGATATTTCATTTTTTTGTTTTTATAAATTAACAAACTTTTCTCAACTTGTTTTTGCTTTGTCATTATGGGGTATGCTGTGCAGAATGATGAGGGAAAAAAACTATTTAATCCATTTTAGAATAAGTTTGTAACATAATAAAATGTGAAAAAAGTCAATGGGTCTGAATACTTTCTGAATGCACTGTCTAATCGGATTAATTATTATCTAAAAGGGAAAACTTATCTTAGATCGGCGAGACGCTGAGACGCTTTGTGAAGACAGCTGAGGCTCTGGCCTGATCAATCCACAGGAACCAAAACTCAATCTACACGAACCAAAAGAACTGAATGTGTTGTTTACAGCATTTGGTCACATGACAGCTCGATCAGCTGTTCGACGTCACTTACGGTAAGTCAACTGAGCCAGGATCACAGTCAAACGGACTTAGGTGATTCGGTTATTCATCTTTAGAATTTTCAGAGTATTTCCCCTGCCTCCTTGCTTTCAGTTCATTCAATTTCCCAAGTGCATCTGTTACATAGGCAAGGAGTCACATTTTCTTTTCATTACGCAGAAAGTCTACAAAGTCTGTTTTTAATATCCATTGTGAATGACAACAGTTCTTCTCTCAATTCTAAAAATCTTTTCAACACTCCCCCTGTATTGTCATGCTTTGATCCCGTACTGTACCTTCACATAGTTTTGCGAACAGGTGTGTGCGAGGTAGTTTACAATCAAAGTTACCTGCTGCATATCTCCTAGTTCTGCACTCAACTTTTTTTCAGTTTCAGTTGCTCTCGGTGTATCCATTCTAGCACAGTGGGTGTATCATACAATGAGTTCATATATGGCAGAAGGAGACACATTCATAACTAGAGTGTAGAGGCCTGTCCGTCGTCCTGTGATAGATAGAGCTCCATCTGTACAAAAGCCCACCATTTCATCCGATGGAATCTTTTTTTAATTTTTTTTTATCAATATAGCCAAGCAGCACACTGAACATCCCATCCCCTGTGCCGTTTCATGCTCAGGAATCGTGAGACAGATCAATATGTTCTCATGAATACGCTCCCCCAACATGTAAGGCAAACAAAAGTCAATGCAATGGGGCATCTCGGCCCTCACAGCTAACGTCCATTTGGAGAGCATAAACTGGGGAGTTTGAGATGTTCTGTCAGAGTTTCCTCTTGATTGCCAGCTATAGCATCAATTATTTGTTCAACATTGATATCTGACAAAGGTATTGATGTGAGTTTCTATGCCTCTGCCTCCCCACACATTGTTTTCACCATATCAATTGCGGCCGATAATATCAGTCTCTGCAGTAGTGTGTGGTTTCATAGCGTAGCGGGATTAGCCATTCACCGTGGGAATGATTCAAGGGCAGCGATCAAGTGTGGCCTTTTCCCACGATCTAACAGCAGTTTTTGGTTGAATTTTAACTTTTCAGATTTGAACAAGTTTCAATTAGATATTTTTTTAAGGATAATCACATTACAATGATTTTGAGAGACAAAGACAACCCTTAGTTTGGGAACCGCTGAGTTAGAAAGTAACCTATCCAAACCCCAAGTGTAATAGTATAAACTTGTCAATGTGAGAAGAAAGCATGTGACATATAGTCGGACTTCAGTAAGACTTCATCCGGAGTCTAAATAGATTGTTTGAATTGTCTACTCTACACCTTACTGATCTACTTCATCCAGAGTCTAAATAGATTCCTTCTAACTGTTTCAAGCGTCCACACATTACCAAATCTGTTTAACTCTCTGGAGGCTAACCTCTGGTCCTTTTAAAACGTAATAATGTGCCTGTGTTGCCTTGTGAGTGCCGTCCTCCGTATTAATTAGCCGATGGACTGGAAACTACCTTTTTAAACTTTTATGCCAAATGGATTCGTTCAGTGGAAGTGGCACCAGCCGCACTACTCAGAGAGACGTTTCGCAAACCACAGAAAGCAATTTTTCTGATTGACATTAAGCATTAAATGAATAATGTATTATGTTTGAAATTATGTTGAAATGATTTAGATATCTGCTAACCATGATTGGCCAGTGCATTCAGAAAGTATTCAGACCCTTTCCCTTTTTCCACATTCTGTTACGTTACAGCCTCATTCTAGAATGGAATAAATTTTAAAAAGTCATCATCAATCTACACACAATACCCCATAATGACAAAGCGAAAACAGGTTTTTTAGAAATTGTAGCAAATTTATTAGAAATAAAAACAGAAATACTTTATTTACATAAGTATTCAGACCCTTTGCTATGAGACTCGAAATTGAGGTCAGGTGCATCCTGTTTCCGTTGATCATCCTTGAGATGTTTCTACAACTTGATTGGAGTCAACCTGTGGTAAATTCAATTGACTGGACATGATTTGGAAAGGCACACTCCTGTCTATTTAAAAGGTCCCACAGTTGACAGTGCATGTCAGAGCAAAAACCAAGTTTTGAGGTCGAAGGAATTGTCCGTAGAGCTCCGAGACAGGATTGTGTCCAGGTACAGATCTGGGGAAGGGTCCCACAAAATGTCTGCTGCATTGAAGGTCCCCCAAGAACACAGTGGCCTCCATCATTCTTTTTAAAAATGTATCTTATTGAACCTTTATTTAACTAAGCAAGTCAGTTAATAAGGCAAAAGGGCTCATGCGGAGACGGCAGCTGGGATAAAACATCTTAAAAATATCACGACAAGAGAGACATCACAATACTACATAAGAAAACATTGTTTTGCAACTAAGCTCCCCATCCAACCTGACAGAGCTTCAGAGGATCTGCAGCGAAGAATGGGAGAAACTCCCCAAATACAGGTGTGCCAAGCTTGTAGCGTCATACCCAAGAGGACTCAAGGCTCTAATCACTGCCAAAGGTGCTTCAACAAAGTATTGAGTAATGGGTCTGAATATTTATGTAAATTATGAATACAATTCTTTTTTTTAATTAGCATACATTTCTAAAAAACAGTTTTTGCTTTGTCATTATGGGGTATTGTGATGTCGTTATGGGGTATTGTGATGTCATTATGGGTTATTGTGATGTCATTATGGGGTATTGTGTGTAGATTGATAAAGAAGAAAACGATTTAATCCATTTTAGAATAAGGCTGTAATGTAACAAAATATGGAAAAAGTCAAGTAATCTGAATACCTTCCCGAATGCACTGCACCTTTCCTTCAACCATTAGATAGAAATTGAAAAATGGATGTGTTTAGATTACGTAATAATAATAATAATAACTCTTCTCCAGATCTCACACTTCACTTGAGAACTTGGGAAAAGGTTTGCCCTCGCGTTAGCATTTTCCATCGTCTTGTGTGACATGAACATTAATTGGTTTTAGCACATTGTCAAGTGTGATCCTCTTCACCATCATCAATTCTCTGTGACAAATCAAGCGATATAAGTTAGTTCTGTCACATCTGGCATTTCTCTCCTCTCCACTTCAACTTCTAGCAGACCTGGGAATAGAATACCTTGATTGGAATAGTTTTATGGTCTCGATTCAATCCGTTTTGCAGAAGTTCAGCGCTACAGTTTCAATTCAAATTTAAAGGCAGTGTTCACAGGTTCCAGAGACTACATTTACGGTAAAAGGTGCATACGTCGGTTTAATCGAAAATGTACTTTCAATTTCAAGCTTGCTATAGCCTGAACTTATGCGATACGATTGAAATGAGCCCTTGAAGTTCAGAAAGGAGTTGTGTTCTGATCGAATAAAGTCTCCACTATCAGTGTGAAGACCTGTCTTCCTTCTGTGCAACGGCTTTCTCATTCTCTCATTCCAGCAGAGCTCTGTGACCCCGGATCCCTCCGCCTCAACCCTTCTCAGCTCCTCTCAGCCCAGACAACATTCAGGATCCACAGCATCTCGTCGGGGCTTCCTGAAGACTGAACTCTGATCTCGTCTCCTCTCCTCTCAGTGTCTATAATAATAGGCATGTAGACTGGGCGTACATTGTCATTTACAGCCCTCCCTTCTTCCGCCAGCTGAAATGTGGAGGGCTACCTCTGATCTCTTCTCCGTCAATCTTTGTAATGTGCATGTAGAACTAAGTTGACGCATAATGCCCCAGCTCCCTCACCTCTTCCTCACTAGCTCTACCTCATCCTCACTAGGTCTACCTCATCCTCACTAGGTCTACCTCTTCCTCACTAGGTCTACCTCTTCCTCACTAGGTCTACCTCTTCCTCACTAGCTCTACCTCATCCTCACTAGGTCTACCTCATCCTCACTAGGTCTACCTCTTCCTCACTAGGTCTACCTCATCCTCACTCGCCCGCTCTCAGTAAAGCATGTAGTCCTACAGTAGGATGTAATTTACTACTCCCACCTCCTCCAACCTCCTCCCACCTCTTCTCACCTTCCTTCCACCTCCTCCCACCTTATCCTACCTCCTCCTACCTCATCCCACCTCACCCCACCTCATGCCACCTCATACCATCTCCTCCTACCTCATCCCACCTCCTACTACCTCATCCCACCTCCTCCTACCTCATCCCACCTCATCCCAACTCATCCCACCTCATCCCACCTCATCCCACCTCATCCCACCTCATCCCACCTTATCCCACCTCCTCCTACCTCATCCCACCTCCTCCTACCTCATCCCACCTCCTCCTACCTCATCCCACCCCATCCCACCTTATCCCACCTCCTACTACCTCATCCCACCTCCTCCTACCTCATCCCACCTCATCCCACCTCATCCCACCTCATCCCACCTTATCCCACCTCCTCCTACCTCATCCCACCTCCTCCTACCTCATCCCACCTCCTCCTACCTCATCCCACCTCATCCCACCTTATCCCACCTCCTCCTACCTCATCCCACCTCCTCCTACCTCATCCCACCTCCTTCCACCTCATTCCACCCCCTCCTACCTCCTCCTACCTCATCCCACCTCATCCCATCTCATCCCATCCTCATCCCATCCTCATTGTCTTGTTCTCAGTGAAGCATCACCAGGAGCAGTTCATCTTGGCCACAGCAGGAAGACAGCATTCATTTAAACTCCTGTGGTAAATCACTCAAACTCCCATGCCAGACAGATAGACAGACAGACATACAGACTGGGAGTGAATCTCATATTCCAGTGTGCAAATTGCCCACACTCTGCGTTCAAAACAAAATGGCCACTTTGCCAGTTTTGAAAAACGGCCCGGTGTCCCAACTGTGATTTATTTGACACTGATGGCCGTGTGTGCAGCGAGGAGAGGGACGGGAGCGAAGTGAAGGGAGCGAGAGAATGGGGAAAGTGAGGGGGAGGAGAGAGAGGGGGAGGAGAGCGAGGGGGAGGAGAGTTGAGAGAAGGTGGAGGAGAGCGAGAGAAGGGGGAGAGTGAGAGAAGGAGGGGAACGAGAGAATGGGGAGAGGGGGAGAAGGTAAAGGGAGAGAAGGGAGGGGAACGAGAGAAGGGGGAGAGAAGGGAGGGGAGGGGAGTGAGAGAAGGGGGAGAGGGGGAGGGGGAGAGAAGGGGGAGAGGGAGAGAAGTGGGAGAGTGAGTGGGAGGAGAGCTAGCTGATGCATAATACTACAAGCTCTCTTTTCTGTCCGTCTCACAAAGACATTGATCCATCACGATTATGTTCTATGACATACCATCCTGTCCAAGCGAAGTGACTGCTGTCAGTGTATAGGAGACATTAACTGTCATTTTATCAACTCCACTTAGTTTCTTGTTTATGCAAACATGTTTATAGATCAGGGCTGTTCGATGCAGGTCTCAGAGGGCCGAAACCCTTCAGGTTTTTGTTTCTACCTGGTGTCCCAGGTGTTAACAAGCCCCTTATTAGGAAGTGTTTCAGCCCTCCAGGACGGACACTGAAAAGCCCTGGTAAAGATGATGTAATGCATTATAGATGAAGCCTGTGCCATGTTTGACTGTGTTCGTTTGAACTCAGTTTGAGTGGTCCACAATGTGGTTAAAACAATTGTACTGTGTATTATTCTAGCATTGTGGAGTGACACCTAATATACCTTTTTTAAACCTCTAAACCACACACACACACACACACAGAGAACCCCCCTCCGCATACTGAAATGCAGTATGTGTAAAGTGAAGTGCTACACTTCATGAGTTGTCAGACATTTCAAAAGGAACACATCTGAGAGAGGAGAGGAACTAACTGGAGAACTGTCTGAGAGGAGAGGAACTAACTGGAAAACTGTCTGGGAGGAGAGGAACTAACTGGAGGACTGTCTGAGAGGAACTAACTGGAGGACTGTCTGAGAGGAGAGGAACTAACTGGAAAACTGTCTGGGAGGAGAGGAACTAACTGGAGAACTGTCTGGGAGGAACTAACTGGAAAACTGTCTGGGAGGAGAGGAACTAACTGGAGAACTGTCTGGGAGGAGAGGAACTAACTGGGAAACTGTCTGGGAGGAGAGGAACTAACTGGAAAACTGTCTGAGTGTCACGTCCTGACCAGTAAAAGGGATTATGTGTCATTGTAGTTTGGTCAGGGCGTGGCAGGGGGTGTTTGATTTGTGTATTTCGGTGTTTTTGGTTTAGGTTCTATGTTTTCTATTTCTATGTTTAAATATCGTTTTCTATTTCTATTTGGGGTTTTGGTAGGACCTCCAACTAGAGGCAGCTGGTTGTCGTTGCCTCTAATTGGAGGCAATATTTAGTTGAGGTTTGTTTCACTTGTGTTTTGTGGGAGGTTATTTTCTGTATAGCCTGGGAGCCTTATGGAACTGTTTTTCGTCATATGTTTATTTTGTTTAAGTGGTTTCATGAAATCAATTAAGTATGAGCACTTTACCCGCTGCGCCTTGGTCCAATCCTTACGACGTCCGTGACACTGAGAGGAGAGGAACTAACTCTCCTTCAAATGAGTAGGTACATAGCAGCGGAGGCTGGTGAGTGGAGCTATAGGAGGATGGGCTCATTGTAATTGCTTGAATGGAATCCATTAAATGATACCAAATACACCAAACACATTAAAAACAACGTGTTTGATGTATTTGGTATCATTTAATAATGGATTCCCCGTTCTCCGTTCCATAGATTCCATTCCAGCCATTACAATGAGCCTGTCCTCCTATAATAGCTCCTCCCACCAGGCTCTTCTGGCGTATAGGAGGATACATTCATACAAGTCTCAAGGATGCTTCCTGGTTATTCAGGAAGTTTAAATTGAATTTAAACTCATGTTGCATTTATAAAAAATTATAAAAGAGTCATGCCTATTCTGCAATTTTCTTCAGAATTGTGTAATACACTTGTTTTGCCTCATGGATTTGGATGGAGAGTATATCACAGCTGACAGGAATACAAATTTTATGCATTTCACCAGCGATGACCTTCTAGTTATTTATTTATCTCCCTCACGGGGAGTTGGAGACAGGCTGCAGTCATGTTTGAGCACTCTCACACGTTCTGTCATTGTTAGCCCTTGACAGACCACTGCTGCTCGGGGTAGAGACAACTAGACAGACTGTACTATAATGTGTGAAAGCTAGAAAGGGAGGAAGAAAAAAAATGTGTATTTTTTTTTTTGTCGTAGTCATTTTAGTGGTAGGGCAGGACAGTAGAATTTAAAAGCCTAGCACTTTTCCTGCAGTCAGTGACCAAAAGCGCCCTCTTTGGCCTCGTGGTTGAAATGTTATTAATATTTTTCATAATTTCATGATTAATAAAGATTATAAAAAAAGAAAAAAATTATTTTTTTATATTTCAGTCTTCTGTGATGTGTATATACAGTGTAATATTGGAATGCAAATTCAAAATGTAATACATTTCAACTCTATATCTGACATTGTACAGGTGTCATAATTTTGTTAAACTCATTACCATGTGTGTGAGGTGTATACTTTTGTTTCAAAGTAGATTTGTTTAAGACTTCCAAGAAACACTATTTGTGACCTTGATTTAGCCCACTGCAGTAAAAGGTTAAACCATTGATATCATAAAAAAACAACAACTAACTAACACCCTTGTCTTTCTTGAACAACCACTCACGCTTGACTTTTTCTTTGCTAATAGCTACTTTATTGTGGTATAAAGTACTGTGATATGTGGTTGTTTCACCTAGTGTCATAGGCGTCGTAAAGATTGGACCAAGGCGCAGCGGGTAAAGTGCTCATCTTCTTTCTTTATTAAAGAAAACACTTAAACAAAATAAACGGATGACGAAAACAGTCCAGTAAGGTGCACAGACTATACTGGAAACAACCACCCACAAAAAACAAGAGAAAACAAACCCACCTAAATATGGCCTCCAATTAAAGTCTGAAGAAGTAATGGAATGGGATGATGTCTTAGTATGAGGTAGAAAGCATGCAGTACTATACCTAGTATGCATGCAGTACTTTACCTAGTATGTATGCAGTACTTTACCTAGTATCTATGCAGTACTTTACCTAGTATGTATGCAGTACTTTACCTAGTATGTATGTGGTACAAATCAAATTATTTTGGGATCACCTCCTCTGAAGAGTATGAATTAGGCTGTTTGAGAAGGTTTGAATACTAAGCAACCTGCCTACACATTTTTTGAAGTACAATGGATCATCACAGGTACTGTAGTATTTGTATTTAGTAGGCAGTCAATGTAAATAATAATTTCTTGTTAACTTCCCGAGTTAAATCAAGGTTAAATAAAATAAAAAATAAAATATGTTATGGATCCCATAACGATAACATTTAGTGAAGATGGTGCAGAACAGCTTCCAGAAAAACTGTTTTGTATTTATTTGTATTTGTTATGGATCCCCAGTAGCTACTCTTCCTGGGGTCCAGCAAAATTAAGGAAGTTTATACAATTTTAAAAACATTACAATACATTCTCAGATTTCACAAAACACTACGTGCCTTCAGGCCCCTACTCCACCACTACCACATATCTACAGTACAAAAGTAATGTGTACGTGTGAGTATAGTGCGCTTGTTATCATGCGTTTGTATGCATGTGGCTGTGCCTATGTTTGTATTGCTTCAGAGTCCCTGCTGTTCCATAAGGTGTATTTTTTATCTGTTTTTTAAATCTGATTCTACTGCTTGCATCAGTTAAATGATGTGGAATAGAGTTCCATGTAGTCATAGCTCTATGTAGTACTGTGCGCCTCCCATAGTCTGTTCTGGACTTGGGGACTGTGAAGAAATGTCTTGTGGCATGTTTTTTGGGGTATGCATGGGTGTTGGCATTCAACATGTCAATACCTCTCATAAATACATGTAGTGATGAAGTCAATCTCACCTTCACGTTGAGCCAGGAGAGATTGACATGCATATTATTAATATTAGCTCTCTGTGTACATCCAAGGGCCAGCTGTGCTGCCCTGTTCTGAGCCAATTGCAATTTTGCAAGTCCCTTTTTGTGGCACCTGACCACACGACTGAACAGTAGTCCAGGTGTGACAAAACTAGGGCCTGTAGGACCTGCCTTGTTGATAGTGTTGTTAAGAAGGTAGAGCAGCGCTTTATTATGGACAGACTTCTCCCCATCTTAGCTACTGTTGTATCAATATGTTTTGACCTTGACAGTTTACAATCTAAGGTTACTCTAAGCAGTTTCGTCACCTCAACCTGCTCAAATTCCACATTATTTATTACAAGATTTAGTTGAGGTTTAGGGTTTAGTGAGTGTTTTGATCCAAATACAATGCTTTTAGTTTTAGAAATATTTAGGGCTAACTTATTCCTTGCCACCCACTCTTCGTTAATTGTTGGAGTCAGTTCAGTCACTGTGGTAGCTGACGATATGCATATTGTTGAGACATTCGCGTACATAGACACACTGGCTTGACTCAAAAGCCACTGTTATTAGTAAAGATTGAAAACAAGTAAGGGGCCTAGACAGCTGCCCTGGGGAATTCTTGATTATATCTGGATTATGTTGGAGAGGCTTCCTTTAAAGAACACTCTCTGTGTTCTGTTAGACAGGTAACTCTTTATCTCAGCCGATCATCAGTCATTTGTGTAAGTGCTGTTCCCTATAAGCATGTTGAAAGTTTGTTGTCAATTTGTTTACTGTAAAATAGCATTGTATCTGTTAAAAAAAAATATTTCCAAAAGTTTACTAAGGGTTGGTAGCAGGCTGATTGGTAGACTATTCGAGCGAGTAAAGGGGGCTTTACTATTGTTAGGTAGTGGAATGACTTTTGCTTCCCTCCAAGCCTGGGGACACACACTTTCTAGTAGGCTTAAATTGAAAATATGGCAAATAGGAGTGGCAATATTGTCCTCAATTATCCTCAGTAATTTGCCTTCCAAGTTGTCAGACCCCGGTGGCTTGTCATTGTTGATAGACAACAATGATTACAATGCTTGTCTTTCACGATTTGGTCAGATAAACTTGGGTGTGTAGTGTCAGCGTTTGTTGCTGGCATGTCATGCCTAAGTTTGCTATTCTTGCCAATGAAAAAAGGATTAAAGTAGTTGGCAATATCAGTTGGTTTTGTGATGAATGAGCCATCTGATTCAATGAATGATGGAGCTGAGTTTGCCTTTTTTCCCAAAATGTCATTTAAGGTTCTCAAGTTTTATAGTAGTATTCTTTATTTCATTAATCTTTGTTTCATAGTGTAGTTTCTTCTTCTTTTTATTCAGTTAAGTCAAATGATTTCTCATTTTTGTTTGCCAATCTGTCACGTTCTGACCAGTAAAGGGGTTATTTGTTATATTAGTTTGGTCAGGACGTGACAGGGGGTATTTGTTTAGAGTGTTTCGGGGTGTGGGTTTATGTAGAGGGGTGTTTGTTTAGAGTATTCCGGGGTTTTTGGGTTATGTTCTATGTGTCGTATTCTAGGTTCTATCTATGTTGTGTATTTCTTTGTGTTGGCCTGGTATGGCTCTCAATCAGGAACAGCTGTACATCGTTGTTGCTGATTGAGAGTCATACTTAGGTAGCACTGTTTTCACCTGTCCCTTTGTGGGAAGTTGTTGTACTGCTGTGTGTTAGCCTGCAACACTGTTCGTTCTATCATTTTCTTGTTTTGTTTCGTTTGTGTTCAATAAAGTTAAGATGAGCACTCAACGCCTTGGTCCAGCGCCTTGGTCCACTACGTACGACGACCGTTACACAATCTGTTGTGTAGCCAGATTTTTTTGCCATTCCTTTTGCCTCATCCCTCTCAACCACACAATATTTCAATTCCTCATCAATCCACGGGGATTTAATCGTTTTTACAGTAATTTTATTAATAGGTGCATGTTTATTAGTAACTGGAATAAGTAATTTCATAAATGTGTCAAGCGCGGCGTCTAAAGATTCTTTACATCAACAACATAGGATTCACTACAAAACTTCTGCTATGACCTCTTATGCACTATATTAGGCCCAGACTTTGGAACTTTGGTTTTCCTAGATATGGCTACTATGTTGTGATCACTACATCCGATTGATCTGGATACTGATTTCAAGCAAAATTATGAAGCATTAGTAAAGATGTGATCAATACATGTTGATGATTTAATTTCTGTGTTGTTTGCAACTCCCCTGGTAGGTTGACTGATAACCTGAACCAGGTTGCAGGCACTAGTTACAGTTTGAAGCTATTTCTTTAGTGGGCAGCTTGATGAAAGCCAGTCAATCTTTAAATCACCCTCTCTGTTGATATCAAAGATATTATCAAGCATTTCACACATGTAATCCAGATACTGACTGTTAACACTTGGTGGTCTATAGCAGCTTCCCACCAGAATGGGCTTTAGGTGAGGCAGATGAACCTGTAGCCATATTACTTCAACAGTATTTAACATGAGATCCTCTCTAATCTTTACAGGAATGTGGTTCTGAATATAAACAGCCACACCTCCACCATTGGCATGTCAATATTTTCTGTAATTGTTATAACCTTGTATTGCTACCACTGTATCATCAATTGTATTCATCTAAGTGTCTTTCGGAGATAGTCAGAATATGAATATCATCTGTTACTAGCAAATTATTGATTTCATGAATCTTGTGTCTTAAGCGACGTATGTTAACGTGGGCTATTTTGATCACTTTTCTTCTGGGATGCTTACTTGTTTTCATTGCTTTACTGGGAAGCTTAGCAGCAGTAGATATCCTCATGTTATTCATGTTAGTGCAGGGTGAGCTGCACACAGTAGACTTCCTGCTAGGGCACACCGCCTCAGTGCTAACAGTGTAAATCTGGTTCATAGGCACATTATTACTGCATAGGATCAGCAGAGGGATTCGGGGCAGTTAGAGGGACATAAATTAGGTTACTTACATTGTGTCTTCAAACGCCTCTGGTATAATGTGCATTTGCTGAAGCATTATGACAACTCTGTGTCACAATGGTAGGAATTATCTGAGCTGGGCTTGGGTCACAGCATCATTCAAAGACTGGAGTTTGATATTCCTAGTATTGGATATGACTGAAGAAGAATGTCTCACAGAGATTCATACCTGAACAGCACCTTTATTTGCCAAGGAAGAGTACATGATCAGTGAATATATTCAATGTGCCGGCTACAATGTGGGGATCTCATGCGTGGTAATAACTACAGTACATGTATATAGAACTTGCATCCTTGGCACAATAAAGTTATTATATTCTACTTAAGCCATAGGCTTCATAAATGCTATTCAGACTTGAAGTCAATACAACAACTATGATAGCTGAGGATCATAGATAGCTTCTGAACTAGTATTCATACCAAAAATGTTAGGGTCCGTACACAGATCGGCTACATGCTGTAGCTAGCTACACATCCATAGGCATACAGTTATTTTTATTCTCCGCTACACAATAAGCAAGTAAATAGTTAGCTAGGTATGTTACTTCAGCTGTATTGCATGGCAAATATAAGCAAGGCAAGCAAACACAATTGTTCATTCAATTTGCAGTAAATGCTTTAGCTAGCTAGATTCTTTACATCCACTGTTTCACAAGACGACGGCCTGGTTTGCTGGTTTTCTCAGGAGTCCTTAAAACATTAAACATCACAAATTACAACTTCATGCTCATGTCATAACACTAGCTAGCTAGCTGGCTAATGTTAGCTAGTCAGCTAACTTGTTAAATAGCGATTTTCGTATATTAATTTTATGACAAAATAATATGCACAATCGTTTGTCTCTACATTAACTAACATACTCTTCTCAATTGTAAATGTTTTGCTTGACTCATTATGACGTTATAACTACTTACATTCGTCATTGGAACCACTCGATATGATTGGCCAAATAAAACCCTTGGGACACAAATGCATAATGAGTGCTCTAATTCCCCCTTGAGGTGGTCTGGAGCAATGAATCCGTGATGCTGGGTACCTCTAAGTCCCGCACGCATCTTTTAAAGGAGGAACCACTGTAAGGCATTGTCTCAACGGAGCCTTAAAATGCTGTGAAAAGATCCAGGAACACAAATTATTTTGGTGGATCCCATTCTCCTTATAAAACGTGTCTTGTTTCCAAAAGGTATCGAAATTGTCAACAAAAGTTACAACTATTGAGCTGCAATATTCGCACAGCAAGTTAGGAAGAGAAATAATGCTGCTAAAGCGTTCAATGCAAGATTCAGAGATGGCACAGGGCCCGATATGATGGGTCTTTAGTTAGTGTCTAGCGGAGAGTCAATAAGCTCTTTAAAATCAAATTTTAAACTGTTCATATATGCCTTTAACAATGTCATTAAAACCCACTTGGACTAAGATAGAATTGATTTCCATGATCTGATGTGGGTACATATGGAAGCAGCTTAGAAAGAACATTTACTCGAGCTCTGGGATAGAAAATTGATACCATAGAGCTGTCCAAAATCACTGCTGGCAAAAAGGATGAATAAATCATCCACTATCACCATCCACTATTACCATCCACTATCACCATAAACTATTGCCATTAACTATTACCATCCACTATCACCATACACTACCACCATCCACTATCACCATCCACTATTACCATCCACTATTACCATCCACTATCACCATCCACTATCACCATCCACTATCACCATCCACTATTACCATCCACTATCACCATCCACTATCACCATACACTACCACCATCCACTATTACCATCCACTATCACCATCCACTATTACCATCCACTACCACCATCCACTATTACCATTAACTATTACCATCCACTATCACCATCCACTACCACCATCCACTATCACCATCCACTACCACCATCCACTACCACCATCCACTACCACCATCCACTATTACCATCCACTATCACCATCCACTATCACCATCCACTATCACCATCCACTATTACCATCCACTATTACCATCCACTATCACCATCCACTATCACCATCCACTATCACCATCCACTATTACCATCCACTATTACCATCCACTACCACCATCCACTATCACCATCCACTATTACCATCCACTATCACCATCCACTATCACCATCCACTACCACCATCCACTACCACCATCCACTATCACCATCCACTATCACCATCCACTACCACCATCCACTACCACCATCCACTATCACCATCCACTATCACCATCCACTATTACCATCCACTACCACCATCCACTACCACCATCCACTATTACCATCCACTACCACCATCCACTACCACCATCCACTACCACCATCCACTACCACCATCCACTACCACCATCCACTATCACCATCCACTACCACCATACACTACCACCATCCACTATTACCATCCACTACCACCATCCACTATTACCATACACTACCACCATCCACTACCACCATCCACTATTACCATCCACTACCACCATCCACTACCACCATCCACTACCACCATCCACTATTACCATCCACTATCACCATCCACTATCACCATCCACTATCACCATCCACTATTACCATCCACTACCACCATCCACTACCACCATCCACTATTACCATCCACTATTACCATCCACTATCACCATCCACTACCACCATCCACTATCACCATCCACTATCACCATCCACTATCACCATCCACTACCACCATCCACTAATACCATCCACTATTACCATCCACTATCACCATCCACTACCACCATCCACTATCACCATCCACTACCACCATCCACTATTACATCCACTATTACCATCCACTATCACCATCCACTACCACCATCCACTATCACCATCCACTATTACCATCCACTACCACCATCCACTACCACCATCCACTACCACCATCCACTATTACCATCCACTATTACCATCCACTATTACCATCCACTAATACCATCCACTATTACCATCCACTACCACCATCCACTACCACCATCCACTATCACCATCCACTATTACCATCCACTACCACCATCCACTATTACCATCCACTATTACCATCCACTACCACCATCCACTATCACCATCCACTACCACCATCCACTATCACCATCCACTATCACCATCCACTATCACCATCCACTACCACCATCCACTAATACCATCCACTATTACCATCCACTATCACCATCCACTACCACCATCCACTATCACCATCCACTACCACCATCCACTATCACCATCCACTATTACCATCCACTACCACCATCCACTACCACCATCCACTACCACCATCCACTATTACCATCCACTATTACCATCCACTATTACCATCCACTAATACCATCCACTATTACCATCCACTATCACCATCCACTACCACCATCCACTAATACCATCCACTATTACCATCCACTACCACCATCCACTATTACCATCCACTATCACCATCCACTATCACCATCCACAATCACCATCCACTATTACCATCCACTATCACCATCCACTACCACCATCCACTATTACCATCCACTATCACCATCCACTACCACCATCCACTACCACCATCCACTACCACCATCCACTACCACCATCCACTACCACCATCCACTATTACCATCCACTATCACCATCCACTATCACCATCCACTATTACCATCCACTATTACCATCCACTATTACCATCCACTATTACCATCCACTACCACCATCCATTATTACCATCCACTATTACCATCCACTATTACCATCCACTACCACCATCCACTATCACCATCCACTACCACCATCCACTATTACCATCCACTATCACCATCCACTATTACCATCCACTATCACCATCCACTATCACCATCCACTACCACCATCCACTATTACCATCCACTATTACCATCCACTATTACCATCCACTACCACCATCCACTATCACCATCCACTACCACCATCCACTATTACCATCCACTATCACCATCCACTATTACCATCCACTATTACCATCCACTATCACCATCCACTATCACCATCCACTATCACCATCCACTATTACCATCCACTATTACCATCCACTACCACCATCCACTATTACCATCCACTAACACCATCCACTATTACCATCCACTATCACCATCCACTATCACCATCCACTATCACCATCCACTATTACCAGCCACTATCACCATCCACTATCACCATCCACTACCACCATCCACTATCACCATCCACTATTACCATCCACTATTACCATCCACTATTACCATCCACTATCACCATCCACTACCACCATCCACTAATACCATCCACTATTACCATCCACTATCACCATCCACTACCACCATCCACTATCACCATCCACTTCACCATCAACTATTACCATCCACTATTACCATCCACTATTACCATCCACTATCACCATCCACTACCACCATCCACTAATACCATCCACTATTACCATCCACTACCACCATCCACTACCACCATCCACTACCACCATCCACTATTACCATCCACTACCACCATCCACTACCACCATCCACTACCACCATCCACTACCACCATCCACTACCACCATCCACTATTACCATCCACTATTACCATCCACTATCACCATCCACTATCACCATCCACTATTACCATCCACTACCACCATCCACTATCACCATCCACTACCACCATCCACTACCACCATCCACTACCACCATCCACTACCACCATCCACTATTACCATCCACTATTACCATCCACTATTACCATCCACTATTACCATCCACTATCACCATCCACTACCACCATCCACTATTACCATCCACTATCACCATCCACTACCACCATCCACTATTACATCCACTATTACCATCCACTATCACCATCCACTATCACCATCCACTATTAACATCCACTACCACCATCCACTATTACCATCCACTACCACCATCCACTACCACCATCCACTATTACCATCCACTACCACCATCCACTATTACCATCCACTATTACCATCCACTACCACCATCCACTATCACCATCCACTACCACCATCCACTATCACCATCCACTACCACCATCCACTAATACCATCCACTATTACCATCCACTACCACCATCCACTACCACCATCCACTATTACCATCCACTATTACCATCCACTATCACCATCCACTATCACCATCCACTACCACCATCCACTAATACCATCCACTATTACCATCCACTATCACCATCCACTATCACCATCCACTATTACCATCCACTATCACCATCCACTACCACCATCCACTAATACCATCCACTATTACCATCCACTACCACCATCCACTATTACCATCCACTATCACCATCCACTATCACCATCCACTATCACCATCCACTATTACCATCCACTATCACCATCCACTACCACCATCCACTATTACCATCCACTATCACCATCCACTATCACCATCCACTACCACCATCCACTACCACCATCCACTACCACCATCCACTACCACCATCCACTATTACCATCCACTATCACCATCCACTATTACCATCCACTATTACCATCCACTATTACCATCCACTATTACCATCCACTACCACCATCCACTATTACCATCCACTATTACCATCCACTATTACCATCCACTACCACCATCCACTATCACCATCCACTACCACCATCCACTATTACCATCCACTATCACCATCCACTATTACCATCCACTATCACCATCCACTATCACCATCCACTACCACCATCCACTATTACCATCCACTATTACCATCCACTATTACCATCCACTACCACCATCCACTATCACCATCCACTACCACCATCCACTATTACCATCCACTATCACCATCCACTATTACCATCCACTATTACCATCCACTATCACCATCCACTATCACCATCCACTATCACCATCCACTATTACCATCCACTATTACCATCCACTACCACCATCCACTATTACCATCCACTAACACCATCCACTATTACCATCCACTATCACCATCCACTATCACCATCCACTATCACCATCCGCTATTACCATCCACTATCACCATCCACTATTACCATCCACTATCACCATCCACTACCACCATCCACTATCACCATCCACTATTACCATCCACTATTACCATCCACTATTACCATCCACTATCACCATCCACTACCACCATCCACTAATACCATCCACTATTACCATCCACTATCACCATCCACTACCACCATCCACTATCACCATCCACTTCACCATCAACTATTACCATCCACTATTACCATCCACTATTACCATCCACTAATACCATCCACTATTACCATCCACTACCACCATCCACTACCACCATCCACTACCACCATCCACTATTACCATCCACTAGCACCATCCACTACCACCATCCACTACCACCATCCACTACCACCATCCACTACCACCATCCACTATTACCATCCACTATTACCATCCACTATCACCATCCACTATCACCATCCACTATTACCATCCACTATTACCATCCACTATTACCATCCACTACCACCATCCACTATCACCATCCACTACCACCATCCACTACCACCATCCACTACCACCATCCACTACCACCATCCACTATTACCATCCACTATTACCATCCACTATTACCATCCACTATTACCATCCACTATCACCATCCACTACCACCATCCACTACCACCATCCACTATTACCATCCACTATCACCATCCACTACCACCATCCACTATTACCATCCACTATTACCATCCACTATCACCATCCACTATCACCATCCACTATCACCATCCACTATTACCATCCACTACCACCATCCACTATTACCATCCACTACCACCATCCACTACCACCATCCACTATTACCATCCACTACCACCATCCACTATTACCATCCACTATCACCATCCACTATCACCATCCACTATTACCATCCACTACCACCATCCACTACCACCATCCACTATCACCATCCACTATCACCATCCACTATCACCATCCACTATTACCATCCACTATTACCATCCACTATCACCATCCACTATCACCATCCACTACCACCATCCACTAATACCATCCACTATTACCATCCACTATTACCATCCACTACCAGCATCCACTATCACCATCCACTACCAGCATCCACTATCACCATCCACTTCACCATCAACTATTACCATCCACTATTACCATCCACTATTACCATCCACTATCACCATCCACTACCACCATCCACTATTACCATCCACTAATACCATCCACTATTACCATCCACTACCACCATCCACTATCACCATCCACTATTACCATCCACTATTACCATCCACTACCACCATCCACTATTACCATCCACTAACACCATCCACTATTACCATCCACTATCACCATCCACTATCACCATCCACTATCACCATCCACTATTACCATCCACTATCACCATCCACTATTACCATCCACTATCACCATCCACTACCACCATCCACTATCACCATCCACTATTACCATCCACTATTACCATCCACTATTACCATCCACTATCACCATCCACTACCACCATCCACTAATACCATTCACTATTACCATCCACTATCACCATCCACTACCACCATCCACTATCACCATCCACTTCACCATCAACTATTACCATCCACTATTACCATCCACTATTACCATCCACTAATACCATCCACTATTACCATCCACTACCACCATCCACTACCACCATCCACTACCACCATCCACTATTACCATCCACTAGCACCATCCACTACCACCATCCACTATTACCATCCACTAGCACCATCCACTACCACCATCCACTATTACCATCCACTAGCACCATCCACTACCACCATCCATTACCACCATCCACTACCACCATCCACTACCACCATCCACTATTACCATCCACTATACCATCCACTATCACCATCCACTATCACCATCCACTATTACCATCCACTATTACCATCCACTATTACCATCCACTACCACCATCCACTATCACCATCCACTACCACCATCCACTACCACCATCCACTACCACCATCCACTACCACCATCCACTATTACCATCCACTATTACCATCCACTATTACCATCCACTATTACCATCCACTATCACCATCCACTACCACCATCCACTACCACCATCCACTATTACCATCCACTATCACCATCCACTACCACCATCCACTATTACCATCCACTATTACCATCCACTATCACCATCCACTATCACCATCCACTATCACCATCCACTATTACCATCCACTACCACCATCCACTATTACCATCCACTACCACCATCCACTACCACCATCCACTATTACCATCCACTACCACCATCCACTATTACCATCCACTATCACCATCCACTATCACCATCCACTATTACCATCCACTACCACCATCCACTACCACCATCCACTATCACCATCCACTATCACCATCCACTATCACCATCCACTATTACCATCCACTATTACCATCCACTATCACCATCCACTATCACCATCCACTACCACCATCCACTAATACCATCCACTATTACCATCCACTATTACCATCCACTACCAGCATCCACTATCACCATCCACTACCAGCATCCACTATCACCATCCACTTCACCATCAACTATTACCATCCACTATTACCATCCACTATTACCATCCACTATCACCATCCACTACCACCATCCACTATTACCATCCACTAATACCATCCACTATTACCATCCACTACCACCATCCACTACCACCATCCACTACCACCATCCACTATTACCATCCACTATTACCATCCACTATCACCATCCACTATCACCATCCACTACCACCATCCACTACCACCATCCACTACTACCATCCACTATTACCATCCACTATCACCATCCACTATCACCATCCACTACCACCATCCACTATTACCATCCACTACCACCATCCACTACCACCATCCACTATTACCATCCACTATTACCATCCACTACCACCATCCACTATTACCATCCACTATCACCATCCACTATCACCATCCACAATCACCATCCACTATTACCATCCACTATCACCATCCACTACCACCATCCACTATTACCATCCACTATCACCATCCACTACCACCATCCACTACCACCATCCACTACCACCATCCACTACCACCATCCACTACCACCATCCACTATTACCATCCACTATCACCATCCACTATCACCATCCACTATTACCATCCACTATTACCATCCACTATTACCATCCACTATTACCATCCACTACCACCATCCATTATTACCATCCACTATTACCATCCACTATTACCATCCACTACCACCATCCACTATCACCATCCACTACCACCATCCACTATTACCATCCACTATCACCATCCACTATTACCATCCACTATCACCATCCACTATCACCATCCACTACCACCATCCACTATTACCATCCACTATTACCATCCACTATTACCATCCACTACCACCATCCACTATCACCATCCACTACCACCATCCACTATTACCATCCACTATCACCATCCACTATTACCATCCACTATTACCATCCACTATCACCATCCACTATCACCATCCACTATCACCATCCACTATTACCATCCACTATTACCATCCACTACCACCATCCACTATTACCATCCACTAACACCATCCACTATTACCATCCACTATCACCATCCACTATCACCATCCACTATCACCATCCACTATTACCATCCACTATCACCATCCACTATCACCATCCACTACCACCATCCACTATCACCATCCACTATTACCATCCACTATTACCATCCACTATTACCATCCACTATCACCATCCACTACCACCATCCACTAATACCATCCACTATTACCATCCACTATCACCATCCACTACCACCATCCACTATCACCATCCACTTCACCATCAACTATTACCATCCACTATTACCATCCACTATTACCATCCACTATCACCATCCACTACCACCATCCACTAATACCATCCACTATTACCATCCACTACCACCATCCACTACCACCATCCACTACCACCATCCACTATTACCATCCACTACCACCATCCACTACCACCATCCACTACCACCATCCACTACCACCATCCACTACCACCATCCACTATTACCATCCACTATTACCATCCACTATCACCATCCACTATCACCATCCACTATTACCATCCACTACCACCATCCACTATCACCATCCACTACCACCATCCACTACCACCATCCACTACCACCATCCACTACCACCATCCACTATTACCATCCACTATTACCATCCACTATTACCATCCACTATTACCATCCACTATCACCATCCACTACCACCATCCACTACCACCATCCACTATTACCATCCACTATCACCATCCACTACCACCATCCACTATTACATCCACTATTACCATCCACTATCACCATCCACTATCACCATCCACTATTAACATCCACTACCACCATCCACTATTACCATCCACTACCACCATCCACTACCACCATCCACTATTACCATCCACTACCACCATCCACTATTACCATCCACTATTACCATCCACTACCACCATCCACTATCACCATCCACTACCACCATCCACTATCACCATCCACTACCACCATCCACTAATACCATCCACTATTACCATCCACTACCACCATCCACTACCACCATCCACTATTACCATCCACTATTACCATCCACTATCACCATCCACTATCACCATCCACTACCACCATCCACTAATACCATCCACTATTACCATCCACTATCACCATCCACTATCACCATCCACTATTACCATCCACTATCACCATCCACTACCACCATCCACTAATACCATCCACTATTACCATCCACTACCACCATCCACTATTACCATCCACTATCACCATCCACTATCACCATCCACTATCACCATCCACTATTACCATCCACTATCACCATCCACTACCACCATCCACTATTACCATCCACTATCACCATCCACTATCACCATCCACTACCACCATCCACTACCACCATCCACTACCACCATCCACTACCACCATCCACTATTACCATCCACTATCACCATCCACTATTACCATCCACTATTACCATCCACTATTACCATCCACTATTACCATCCACTACCACCATCCACTATTACCATCCACTATTACCATCCACTATTACCATCCACTACCACCATCCACTATCACCATCCACTACCACCATCCACTATTACCATCCACTATCACCATCCACTATTACCATCCACTATCACCATCCACTATCACCATCCACTACCACCATCCACTATTACCATCCACTATTACCATCCACTATTACCATCCACTACCACCATCCACTATCACCATCCACTACCACCATCCACTATTACCATCCACTATCACCATCCACTATTACCATCCACTATTACCATCCACTATCACCATCCACTATCACCATCCACTATCACCATCCACTATTACCATCCACTATTACCATCCACTACCACCATCCACTATTACCATCCACTAACACCATCCACTATTACCATCCACTATCACCATCCACTATCACCATCCACTATCACCATCCGCTATTACCATCCACTATCACCATCCACTATTACCATCCACTATCACCATCCACTACCACCATCCACTATCACCATCCACTATTACCATCCACTATTACCATCCACTATTACCATCCACTATCACCATCCACTACCACCATCCACTAATACCATCCACTATTACCATCCACTATCACCATCCACTACCACCATCCACTATCACCATCCACTTCACCATCAACTATTACCATCCACTATTACCATCCACTATTACCATCCACTAATACCATCCACTATTACCATCCACTACCACCATCCACTACCACCATCCACTACCACCATCCACTATTACCATCCACTAGCACCATCCACTACCACCATCCATTACCACCATCCACTACCACCATCCACTACCACCATCCACTATTACCATCCACTATTACCATCCACTATCACCATCCACTATCACCATCCACTATTACCATCCACTATTACCATCCACTATTACCATCCACTACCACCATCCACTATCACCATCCACTACCACCATCCACTACCACCATCCACTACCACCATCCACTACCACCATCCACTATTACCATCCACTATTACCATCCACTATTACCATCCACTATTACCATCCACTATCACCATCCACTACCACCATCCACTACCACCATCCACTATTACCATCCACTATCACCATCCACTACCACCATCCACTATTACCATCCACTATTACCATCCACTATCACCATCCACTATCACCATCCACTATCACCATCCACTATTACCATCCACTACCACCATCCACTATTACCATCCACTACCACCATCCACTACCACCATCCACTATTACCATCCACTACCACCATCCACTATTACCATCCACTATCACCATCCACTATCACCATCCACTATTACCATCCACTACCACCATCCACTACCACCATCCACTATCACCATCCACTATCACCATCCACTATCACCATCCACTATTACCATCCACTATTACCATCCACTATCACCATCCACTATCACCATCCACTACCACCATCCACTAATACCATCCACTATTACCATCCACTATTACCATCCACTACCAGCATCCACTATCACCATCCACTACCAGCATCCACTATCACCATCCACTTCACCATCAACTATTACCATCCACTATTACCATCCACTATTACCATCCACTATCACCATCCACTACCACCATCCACTATTACCATCCACTAATACCATCCACTATTACCATCCACTACCACCATCCACTATCACCATCCACTATTACCATCCACTATTACCATCCACTACCACCATCCACTATTACCATCCACTAACACCATCCACTATTACCATCCACTATCACCATCCACTATCACCATCCACTATCACCATCCACTATTACCATCCACTATCACCATCCACTATTACCATCCACTATCACCATCCACTACCACCATCCACTATCACCATCCACTATTACCATCCACTATTACCATCCACTATTACCATCCACTATCACCATCCACTACCACCATCCACTAATACCATTCACTATTACCATCCACTATCACCATCCACTACCACCATCCACTATCACCATCCACTTCACCATCAACTATTACCATCCACTATTACCATCCACTATTACCATCCACTAATACCATCCACTATTACCATCCACTACCACCATCCACTACCACCATCCACTACCACCATCCACTATTACCATCCACTAGCACCATCCACTACCACCATCCACTATTACCATCCACTAGCACCATCCACTACCACCATCCACTATTACCATCCACTAGCACCATCCACTACCACCATCCATTACCACCATCCACTACCACCATCCACTACCACCATCCACTATTACCATCCACTATTACCATCCACTATCACCATCCACTATCACCATCCACTATTACCATCCACTATTACCATCCACTATTACCATCCACTACCACCATCCACTATCACCATCCACTACCACCATCCACTACCACCATCCACTACCACCATCCACTACCACCATCCACTATTACCATCCACTATTACCATCCACTATTACCATCCACTATTACCATCCACTATCACCATCCACTACCACCATCCACTACCACCATCCACTATTACCATCCACTATCACCATCCACTACCACCATCCACTATTACCATCCACTATTACCATCCACTATCACCATCCACTATCACCATCCACTATCACCATCCACTATTACCATCCACTACCACCATCCACTATTACCATCCACTACCACCATCCACTACCACCATCCACTATTACCATCCACTACCACCATCCACTATTACCATCCACTATCACCATCCACTATCACCATCCACTATTACCATCCACTACCACCATCCACTACCACCATCCACTATCACCATCCACTATCACCATCCACTATCACCATCCACTATTACCATCCACTATTACCATCCACTATCACCATCCACTATCACCATCCACTACCACCATCCACTAATACCATCCACTATTACCATCCACTATTACCATCCACTACCAGCATCCACTATCACCATCCACTACCAGCATCCACTATCACCATCCACTTCACCATCAACTATTACCATCCACTATTACCATCCACTATTACCATCCACTATCACCATCCACTACCACCATCCACTATTACCATCCACTAATACCATCCACTATTACCATCCACTACCACCATCCACTACCACCATCCACTACCACCATCCACTATTACCATCCACTATTACCATCCACTATCACCATCCACTATCACCATCCACTACCACCATCCACTACCACCATCCACTACTACCATCCACTATTACCATCCACTATCACCATCCACTATCACCATCCACTACCACCATCCACTATTACCATCCACTACCACCTTCCACTACCACCATCCACTACCACCATCCACTACCACCATCCACTATTACCATCCACTATTACCATCCACTATTACCATCCACTACCACCATCCACTACCACCATCCACTACCACCATCCACTACCACCATCCACTACCACCATCCACTATTACCATCCACTATTACCATCCACTATTACCATCCACTACCACCATCAACTATCACCATCCACTATTACCATCCACTAATACCATCCACTATTACCATCCACTACCACCATCCACTACCACCATCCACTACCACCATCCACTATTACCATCCACTATTACCATCCACTATTACCATCCACTATCACCATCCACTACCACCATCGACTACCACCATCCACTACTACCATCCACTATTACCATCCACTATCACCATCCACTATCACCATCCACTACCACCATCCACTATTACCATCCACTACCACCTTCCACTACCACCATCCACTACCACCATCCACTACCACCATCCACTATTACCATCCACTATTACCATCCACTATTACCATCCACTACCACCATCCACTACCACCATCCACTACCACCATCCACTACCACCATCCACTACCACCATCCACTACCACCATCCACTATTACCATCCACTATTACCATCCACTATTACCATCCACTATTACCATCCACTACCACCATCCACTATCACCATCCACTATTACCATCCACTATTACCATCCACTATCACCATCCACTATCACCATCCACTATTACCATCCACTATCACCATCCACTATCACCATCCACTACCACCATCCACTATCACCATCCACTATTACCATCCACTATTACCATCCACTACCACCATCCACTATCACCATCCACTATCACCATCCACTATCACCATTCACTATCACCATCCACTACCACCATCCACTATCACCATCCACTATTACCATCCACTATTACCATCCACTACCACCATCCACTATCACCATCCACTATTACCATCCACTACCACCATCCACTATTACCATCCACTATCACCATCCACTACCACCATCCACTATCACCATCCACTACCACCATCCACTATTACCATCCACTACCACCATCCACTATTACCATCCACTATTACCATCCACTATCACCATCCACTACCACCATCCACTATTACCATCCACTATCACCATCCACTATTACATCCACTATTACCATCCACTATTACCATCCACTACCACCATCCACTATCACCATCCACTATCACCATCCACTACCACCATCCACTATTACCATCCACTATTACCATCCACTATTACCATCCACTATTACCATCCACTATTACCATCCACTACCACCATCCACTATCACCATCCACTATCACCATCCACTACCACCATCCACTATCACCATCCACTATCACCATCCACTATCACCATCCACTACCACCATCCTCTATCACCATCCACTACCACCATCCACTACCACCATCCACTATTACCATCCACTATTACCATCCACTATCACCATCCACTACCACCATCCACTATTACCATCCACTATCACCATCCACTATTACCATCCACTATCACCATCCACTATTACCATCCACTATCACCATCCACTATCACCATCCACTACCACCATCCACTATCACCATCCACTATCACCATCCACTATCACCATCCACTATCACCATCCACTACCACCATCCACTACCACCATCCACTACCACCATCCACTATTACCATCCACTATTACCATCCACTATTACCATCCACTATTACCATCCACTACCACCATCCACTATTACCATCCACTACCACCATCCACTATCACCATCCACTATTACCATCCACTATCACCATCCACTACCACCATCCACTATCACCATCCACTATTACCATCCACTATTACCATCCACTATTACCATCCACTATTACCATCCACTACCACCATCCACTATTACCATCCACTATTACCATCCACTACCACCATCCACTATCACCATACACTATCACCATCCACTATTACCATCCACTATTACCATCCACTATTACCATCCACTATTACCATCCACTACCACCATCCACTACCACCATCCACTATTACCATCCACTATCACCATCCACTACCACCATCCACTACCACCATCCACTATTACCATCCACTACCACCATCCACTATCACCATCCACTATCACCATCCACTACCACCATCCACTATCACCATCCACTATTACCATCCACTATTACCATCCACTACCACCATCCACTACCACCATCCACTATTACCATCCACTATTACCATCCACTACCACCATCCACTATTACCATCCACTATTACCATCCACTATTACCATCCACTATTACCATCCACTACCACCATCCACTATTACCATCCACTACCACCATCCACTACAACCATCCACGATCACCATCCACTACCACCATCCACTATTACCATCCACTACCACCATCCTCTATCACCATCCACTACCACCATCCACTACCACCATCCACTACCACCATCCACTACCACCATCCACTATTACCATCCACTATTACCATCCACTATCACCATCCACTATTACCATCCACTACCACCATCCACTACCACCATCCACTACCACCATCCACTATTACCATCCACTATTACCATCCACTATCACCATCCACTACCACCATCCACTACCACCATCCACTATTACCATCCACTATTACCATCCACTACCACCATCCACTACCACCATCCACTATTACCATCCACTACCACCATCCACTATTACCATCTACTACAAATAACACCATCCACTATCACAATCTACTATCACCATCCACAGTGGTATTACTATTAACATGTCGGTAGTGTTAGTAGTAACATGTCAGTGGTATTAGTAGTAACATGCCAGCAAGGAAAACAACCAAATATAGTTTTGTGTATCACAGGAACACTGGCAGCGTGTGTTTTGTCTTCTCTCTCGCGCTCTCGCTCTCTCTCTCTCTTATTCTCTCTCAATTAAATTTAAGGGGCTTTATTCGGAAAGGAACGGGAGAGAGATACCTAGTTAGTTGTAGAACTGAATTTATTCAGCTGAAATGTGTCTTCAGCATTTAACCCAACCCCTTGCTTTACATTGCCAAGCAAGTGAAATAGATAATAAACAAAAGTTAAATAAACAATAAAAAATGACAGTGAACATTACACTCACAAAACTCTCTCTCTCTCTCAATTCTATTAAAAGGGACTTTATTAGCGTGTTTACATTGCTAAAGCAAGTGACATGAACAGTAAACAACAGCGAAATAAAAAACCAGATTTAAACATTAAACATTGTTCAGACCAATGCCTATTTATTGCATACAATTTAGTTTTTTGTGTTTAATACTATATAAGTCCTCGCTAAAATACATAGATATAAATAAATGTTAATTAGGAACCCAATGTACAGAGTATCCTCAGACAGTTTTATGACATAGCAGGGAATCACACGAAGACAGTAGGTGGGGCCTCAGAAAGGGTTAGGGTTAGATACAGAATAAAACAGTGAAATGGCTGGAAGTAAAACCAACTGCACGTCTGCTCCCTCCCTGCCTCCTTCCCTCTATCCCTCGCTCCCTCCCTCCCTTCCTCTCGTCCCTCAATCTCCTTCACTACCATTGTAAAGACCTGTCTTACTGTCTTGCAGCGGGTCCTCTCATTCTTTCATTCCAACTAGGCTCTCCATTCAGGATCCACTTCGTCTGTCACGTTGTCACAAGCATCGTTGAAGGGGGACCAAAACGCAGCGGGTAAAGTGCTAATCTTCTTTACTTTATTGAAGAGAAGACATTTAAACAAAACAAACAACGAAAACAGTCCAGTAAGGTGCACAGACTATACTAGAAACAACCACCCACAAACACAAGAGAAAACTAACCCAACTAAATATGGCCTCCAATTAGAGACAACGACAACCAGCTGCCTCTAATTGGAGCTCATTACCAAAAACCCAACATAGAAATAGAAAACTAGATAAACACATAGAAATAGAAAATGTAGAACACAAACCAAAAAACCCGAACCACACAAAACAAACACCCCCTGCCACGCCCTGACTAAACTACAATAACAAATAACCCATTTTACTGGTCAGGACGTGACACACGTTTCGTCTCTCCTCCTCTTGCTGAAGACTCATGCCAGCTCTGTGAATCTCCCCACCATTCAAAATGTTCTACATTGATTTTTACTTAACTAGGCAAGTCAGTTAAGAACAAATTCTTATTTACAATGACGGCCTACCGGGGAACAGTGGGTTAACTGCCTTGTTCAGGGGCAGAACGACAAATTTGTACCTTATTTACTTTGATGAAGCAGAATGAGCTATGTTGACGAGGCAGACTGAGCTATGCTGACGAGGCAGAGAAGCAGGTGGTCTTTCACTTTCAAGGCCATCATATCTCTCTCTCTCTACCTCTCTGTCTCTCACCAACTCTATCTCAATCTTTTTCTTTCTCTTTCTGTGTCTCTGTCTGTCTCTGTCTCTGTCTCTCTCTCTCTGTCTGTCTCTGTCCCAACAACTCTTTCTCTTTCTACCCCATCTATATCTCTCTCTCCCTCACTCTCTCTCTGACAATCTCTCTTTCTCTCTCTTTCTCTCTCTCTCTCTCTCTCTCTCTCCCCAAGACTATCAACTCATATTGAGTACCACCACCCACTAGTATTAGTAGTAACATGCCAGTAGTATTAGTAGTAACATGTCAGTAGTATTAGCAGTAACATGTCAGTAGTATTAGCAGTAACATGTCAGTAGTATTAGTAGTAACATGTCAGTAGTATTAGTAGTAACATGCCAGTAGTATTAGTAGTAACATGCCAGTAGTATTAGTAGTAACATGTCAGTAGTATTAGTAGTAACATGCCAGTAGTATTAGCAGTAACATGTCAGTAGTGGTAGTAGTAACATGCCAGTAGTATTAGTAGTAACATGTCAGTAGTATTAGTAGAATTAGTAGTAACATGCCGGTAGCATTAGTAGTGTTAGTAGTAACATGTAGGTAGTATTAGTATTATTAGTAGTACCATGCTAGTAGCATTAGTAGTAACATGTCAGCAGCATTAGTAGAATTAGAAGTAACATGTCAGTGGAATCAGTAGTAACATGTTAGTAGCATTAGTATAATTAGTAGTAGCATGTCGGTAGCATTAGTAGTATTAGTAGTAACATGTCAGTAGTATTAGTATAATTAGTAGTGTCATGCCAGTAGCATTAGTATAATTAGTAGTAGCATGTCGGTAGCATTAGTAGTTTTAGTAGTAACATGCCAGTAGCATTGGTAGTAACATGTCAGTAGTATCAGTAGTATTAGTGGTATTATTAGTAACATGTCATTGGTATCAGTAGTACTAGTAGAAACATGCCAACAGTGTTAGTAGTAACATGTCAGTAGTATCAGTGGTATTGTGTCAGTAGTACTGATATAATTAGTAGTAACATGTCGGTTGTATTAGTAGAAGTTAAGTAGTAACATGTCGCTAGCATTAGTAGTATTAGTACTAACATGTCAGTAGTATTAGTAGTATCATGTCAGTAGTATTAGTAGTATCATGTCAGTAGTATTAGTAGTAACATGTCAGTAGTATTAGTAGTACCATGTTAGTAGTATTTGTAGTATCATGTCAGTAGTATTAGTAGTACCATGTTAGTAGTATTAGTAGTAACATGTCAGTAGTATTCAGAGTAACATGCCATTGGTATTAGTATTATTAGTAGTATTAGTAGTATTAGTAGTAACATGCCAGTAGTACCAGTAGTAACATGTCAGTATTATTAGTAGTATTTGTATTAACATGCCAGTTAGTAGTAACGTCAGTATTATTAGTAGTATTAGTAGTAACATGTCAGTGGTATTTGTATTAACATGTCAGTAGTATTAGTAGTAATGTCAGTATTATTAGTAGTATTAGTAGTAACATGTCAGTGGTATTTGTAGTAACGTCAGTATTATTAGTAGTATTAGTAGTAACATGCCAGTAGTACCAGTAGTAACATGTCAGTATTATTTGTAGTATTTGTATTAACATGCCAGTAGTATTAGTAGTAATGTCAGTATTATTAGTAGTATTAGTAGTAACATGTCAGTAGTATTAGTAGTAATGTCAGTATTATTAGTAGTATTAGTAGTAACATGTCAGTGGTATTAGTAGTAATGTCAGTATTATTAGTAGTATTAGTAGTAACATGTCAGTGGTATTTGTAGTATTAGTAGTAACATGCCAGTAGTACCAGTAGTAACATGTCAGTATTATTAGTAGTATTAGTAGTAACATGTCAGTGGTATTAGTAGTAATGTCAGTATTATTAGTAGTATTAGTAGTAACATGTCAGTGGTATTTGTATTAACATGTCAGTAGTATTAGTAGTATTAGTAGTAACATGCCAGTAGTACCAGTAGTAACATGTCAGTAGTATTAGTAGTATTAGTAGTAACATGTCAGTGGTATTAGTAGTAATGTCAGTATTATTAGTAGTATTAGTAGTAATGTCAGTATTATTAGTAGTATTAGTAGTAACATGTCAGTGGTATTAGTAGTAATGTCAGTATTATTAGTAGTATTAGTAGTAACATGCCAGTAGTACCAGTAGTAATGTCAGTATTATTAGTAGTATTAGTAGTAACATGTCAGTGGTATTTGTAGTAATGTCAGTATTATTAGTATTATTAGTAGTATTAGTAGTAACATGTCAGTGGTATTTGTAGTAATGTCAGTATTATTAGTAGTATTAGTAGTATTTGTATTAACATGTCAGTGGTATTTGTAGTAATGTCAGTATTATTAGTATTATTAGTAGTATTTGTATTAACATGTCAGTGGTATTTGTAGTAATGTCAGTATTATTAGTAGTATTTGTAGTAACATGTCAGTGGTATTTGTAGTAATGTCAGTATTATTAGTAGTATTAGTAGTATTTGTATTAACATGTCAGTGGTATTTGTAGTAATGTCAGTATTATTAGTATTATTAGTAGTATTTGTATTAACATGTTTGTGGTATTAGTAGTAATGTCAGTATTATTAGTAGTATTTGTAGTAACATGTCAGTGGTATTTGTAGTAATGTCAGTATTATTAGTAGTATTAGTAGTATTAGTAGTAACATGTCAGTGGTATTTGTAGTAATGTCAGTAGTATTAGTATTATTAGTAGTATTTGTATTAACATGTCAGTGGTATTTGTAGTAATGTCAGTATTATTAGTATTATTAGTAGTATTTGTATTAACATGTCAGTGGTATTTGTAGTAATGTCAGTATTATTAGTATTATTAGTAGTATTTGTATTAACATGTCAGTAGTATTTGTATTAGGAAAACAACCAAACGTAATCTTGTGTATAACAGGATCACTGTCAGGAGGTGTTTTGTCTTCTCTCTCTCTCTTTCTCTCTATTCAATTTAAGGGGATTTATTAGGAAAGGAAAGGGAAAGGGGGATACCTAGTCAGTTGTACAAATGCATTCAACTGAAATGTGTCTTCAGCGTTTAACCCAACCCCTCGCTTTACATTGACAAAGCAAGTGAAATCAATAAAAAACAAATGTGAAATAAACAATAAAAAATAACATTAAACATTACACTCACAAAACAGTCTCTCTCTGTCTCTCAATATCAATTAAAATGTACTTTATTAGCATGTTTACATTGCTAAAGCAAGTGAAATTAACAATAAATAAAATTGAAATAAACAATCAGAAATGAACATTAAACATTGCACTCAAAATATTTGAAAATCTGTGAATCTCCCTAGCATTCAAACTGGTAGTAGCAAAAAATGTGTCATTGCAAATAACTTTTTGTACTGAATACAAAGTGTTATGTTAGGGGCAAATCCAATACAACACATAACTGAGTTTAATCTACCGGTACTTGAAAATCTATGACAAAACTTGAAAATGGTTGACTATCAATGACCAACAACCAATTTGGCAGAAACTGAAGAATTTTGAAAATAATAATGGGCAAATGTTGCACAATCCAGGTGTGGAAAGCTCTTAGAGACTTACCCAGAAAGACTCACAGATGTAATCACTGCCAAAGCTGCTTCTACAAAGTATTGACTCAGAGGTGTGTAGACTGGAAATGAGATATTTCTGTATTTTATTTTCATTACATTTGCGAAAAATTCTAAAAACATGTTTTCACTTTGTCATAATGTGTGGAGATGGGTGAGAAGAAAATATATTTATTCCATTTTGAATTCAGGCTGTAAAACAACAAAATGTGGATTAAGTCAAGGGGTCTGATTACTTTCTGAAGTCCCTGTGTACACGGTGTTGTAACAATGTGGAAATAGTTAAAGTGCAAAAGGGAAAATAAATAAATGTGGGTTTTATTTACAATGGTGTTTGTTCTTCACTGGTTGCCCTTTTCTTGTGGCAACAGGTCACAAATCTTGCTGCTGGTTGTGATGGCACACTGTGGTAATAGATACGGGAGTTTATCAAAATATGATTTGTTTTCAAATTCTTTGTGGGTCTGTATAATCTGAGGTTAATATGTGTCTCTAATATGGTGATACATTTGGCAGGAGGTTAGGAAGTGCAGCTCAGCTCCTCTGTTTTTGGGCAGTGGGTACATAGCCTTCCTTCACTTGAGTTTAGGGTTTGGTAAATGTAATCCATTACAGTTACAAGTTACTTGAGCAAAATTGTAATCAATAACATCACTTTTGGATTACCCCAAACTCAGTAGCGTAATCTGATTACTTTCAGTTTCTTTTGGATTACTTTCCTCTTAAGAGACATCAGAAGAACACAAAAAGGAACCATCAAACACATTTGGTGTGCCGTCATAGTGGTCTCTGACTCGCTCAGGTTTAACAAACTTATACATGCACCTTTTTTCAATGCTGAGTTAAATGTCATTGAGAAAATGTATTTCTTTTGCGAACATCCTTTTCTGAATTTAAAAGTAATCCAAAAGTATCTGTAATCTAATTACAATATTTTAGCTGGTAATGTAACGGATTACAGTTAAAGTTAAAAAAACACATCTAACTCTTTCCCGAGTGGGGCAGTGGTTTAAGGCACTGCACCGCAGCGCTTGATGCATCACTACAGACCCGTGTTCGATCCCAGACTGTGTCACAGCCGGCCGTGACCGGGAGACCCATGTGGCGGCGCATAATTGGCCTAGCGTCATTCGGGTTAGGGGACGGTTTGCCCGGCCGGAATTTCCTTGTGCCATCGCGCTCTAGAGACTCCTTGTGGCGGGTCAGGGCACCTGCAAGTTGACTTCGGTCACCAGCTGGATGGTGTTTCCTCTGACACATTGGTGAGGCTGGCATCTGGGTTAAGCGAGCAATGTGTCAAGAAGCAGTGCGGCTTGGCAGGGTTGTATTTCAGAGGACGTATGGGTCTCGACCTTCGCCTCTCCCGAGTCCGTAAGGGTTTGCAGCGATGGGACAAGACTAACTACCAATTGGATATCACGAAATTAGGAAGAAAAAGGGGTTAAAAAGTAGACCAAAAAATGTATTACATGTAATCAGTTACTCCCCAGCCCAGCACGAATGTCACGGCTGTCTGAGGGATCGGACCAAAATGCAGCGTGTTTGTAGTTCCACATATTTACTATTTATTGTGAAACTAAATGCAATACACGAAAAAATACTTGAATACACAAAAACAACAAACCGTGACGCAGAGAGGAAAACACACTACTCAAAAGATAATAACCCACAAAACAGGAAGAGAAAAACCCTACTTAAATATGATCTCTAATCAGAGGCAACGAGGATCAGCTGCCTCCAATTAGAGATCAACACAAACAATCCCAACATAGAAAAACTAGAACTTAAACATAGAAATAGAAAACATAGAACAACCCAAAACACCCCCTGTCACACCCTGCCCTACTCTACTATAGAAAATGACATCTTACTGGGGTCAGGATGTGACAACGAAAGCCAGGTATGCCTGTGGCGGTCTCTAACAATAGCAAGCTATGGTCACTGAATCTGTACATAGTCAAAGCTTTCCTTAATTTTGTGTCAGTCACAGTGGTCAGGTATTCTGCCACTATGTACTGTCTGTTTAGGGCATATATTTTTGGTTAATTCTTTCCAATGTGTTGTGTTGTTGTCCTGAGTCTGTTTGCATTTGTGAACAGAACCCCAGAACCAGCTGGCTGAAGGGAATCTTCTTTGGTGTTATAAATTGTGCACAGAGGATGTTTTTGCAGAATTCTGCATGTAGTCTCAATTTGGTGTTTGTCCCATTTTGTGAATTCTTGGTTGGTGAGTGGACCCCAGACCTCACAACTATAGAGGGAAATGGGTTCTATATCCGATTGGAGTATTTTTTGCCAGATCCTAATGGGATGTTGAACTTTATGTTCCTTTTGATTGCGTAGACGACCCTTCTTGTCTTGTCTGTCCGGTCGTTCTTTTGCGTTTCCCAAACTTGTTCCAGGGGCACGTCCTTGGGCCCCTCTGGGTGCACATTTTGTTTTTAGCACTACACAGTTAATTTAAATAACCAAAGCTTGCTGATGAGTTGGTTATTTGAATCAGCTGTGTAGTGCTATGGCAAAAACCAAAACGTGCACCCATCTATACATGCAACACCTTGTTCAACTACAATCTTTGTCTATTTATTGAGGCTACCAGACAGCCCTTTTCATTATTTTGTCTACAACACATTTTAATGATGTCATTGTAAAATAGGGTCCTCGTAATAGTCATAAGGGCATGAAATCAGCAGAAGGCAAGGCAGGTTGACGTGCTCAGAGTGTACATTTATTTACAGGTCTTGGTGTTACAATGGTGAAATTAAATAAACAGAACTTCTACATCATGAGTTTTGCCCACGTTCATGTGCACTATAAACATCGCGCCCACTCTGAGCCGTGTAACAAATGGTTGGCGAAATGAAAATGTACTGTATCTTAGGCCTATCAAACATCCAACAGAAATATATTTTTTTAAGCTACTTTATTAACCGGAGATGATAAAGTGCTAGAGGAGGGAGAGAGAGGTGCCACTCTAGCAGGTGTGAGGGGCTGTACTGTGAGCGAGTGAAATGGGGGGCGGGAAGCAGGGAGGAGGGAGGGAGAAACGGGGAGCAGGGAGGAGGGAGGGAGAGACAGCAACCAACCAAGCCTACTCACAACGTACTAGACTATTAGTTGCCATAGATAGGCTATTTATCATCAAGTATGATAACATAGTACCTGTCATGACTGCATCAAACCGGGAGAAGCTAGTCAACCTTGCTAACGGCTGCAGTATACACGCTTTCTGATACAATATCTCCCTCTCTTTCTACTGCAGCAGTCGCTTTCGGATCTGTATGGATCCTTCTGGACAAGTCAGCTAAAATTACACCTACCTGAGACCCGTGACAATCATATCAGTTCTGACCCAGACCTGTGACATTATTTAGAATTCTGGATCCGGACCCGCTCGGAACCCAGATCGGGTTTCGGGTATTCGAGTACAGGTGGATCTGTGAAGACCTCTGCTCTCAAGGGCCAGGTCTGACTGAATTTCTTTCTTTCCTTCTTTCTTTCTTTCTGTCTCTCTCTCACTCTCTCAGTATAGAGACTTACAACAACAATGGACTGCTAACACAGAGTATACCAGATCAGCCCTAAACCCCATTATTACCAAGTAAGAAATGTATGAGCAGGATACCAGATCAGCCCTAAACCCCATTATTACCAAGTAGGAAATGTATGAGCAGGATACCAGATCAGCCTTAAACCCCATTATTACCAAGTAGGAAATGTATGAGCAGGATACCAGATCAGCCCTAAACCCCATTATTACCAAGTAGGAAATGTATGAGCAGGATACCAGATCAGCCCTAAACCCCATTATTACCAAGTAGGAAATGTATGAGCAGGATACCAGATCAGCCCTAAACCCCATTCTTACCAAGTAGGAAATGTATGAGCAGGATACCAGATCAGCCCTAAACCCCATTATTACCAAGTAAGAAATGTATGAGCAGGATACCAGATCAGCCCTAAACCCCATTATTACCAAGTAGGAAATGTATGAGCAGGATACCAGATCAGCCCTAAACCCCATTATTACCAAGTAGGAAATGTATGAGCAGGATACCAGATCAGCCCTAAACCCCATTATTACCAAGTAGGAAATGTATGAGCAGGATACCAGATCAGCCCTAAACCCCATTATTACCAAGTAGGATAGGTATGAGCAGGATACCAGATCAGCCCTAAACCCCATTATTACCAAGTAGGAAATGTATGAGCAGGATACCAGATCAGCCCTAAACCCCATTATTACCAAGTAGGAAATGTATGAGCAGGATACCAGATCAGCCTTAAACCCCATTATTACCAAGTAGGAAATGTATGAGCAGGATACCAGATCAGCCCTAAACCCCATTATTACCAAGTTAAATAATCAAGTCCTTCAATAATTCAATTTTAATGATGGCCTATATATTCTCCAGTTCAGGTATCGTAGCCCTAGGATGCATCACAAATGGCACCCTATGTCTAATATAGTGCACTATTTTTGAACAGGGTCCTAAAAATAGTGCACTATATAGGGTATAGGGTGCAGTTTGTGACGCATGCCTACACTCTTCCTAATATAAGTGGTCTTGAGGGATTGAATCACTGACCATATTAGAATTGTAATTTGCACACAGGAAAGAGGCTTTAGCTAGATCAATTAAAATGACAAATGTATCATTAAAGTGTTAGCCTGGTGTTGTGTTGTAGGAAAATGAGAAAAACAAAAACAAAAAGCTGAATATATTTCTATTTGTCTGGGGAGGGAACAAGGGAAACAGTGTTCAATAATACATTAAAGTCACACTGTCAGTCGTGTTTGTAGGTGGCAGGGAAGTCAGGCGCAGGAGAAACCAACTTGGTTAAACTGGAGTATTTTAATTAACAAAAAAACAAAACTCCAAAACCAAAGTACACAAATAACATGGGTAAAAATAACCCGTAGCACACCGATGCAAAATACACGCGTACATAACTCACAAAACAATCACCGACTGTCACGCCCTGGCCATAGAGAGGGCTTTATTCTCTATTTTGCTTAGGCCCGGGTGTGACTAGGGTGGGCATTCTATGTCCTTTTTTCTATGTTTTGTATTTCTTTGTTTTGGCCGGGTATGGTTCTCAATCAGGGACAGCTGTATATCGTTGTCTCTGATTGGGAGCCATACTAAGGCAGCCTGTTTTCCTTTGGGTTTTGTGGGTGATTAATTTCTGTTTAGTGTTGCTAACATGACAGAACTGTTTGGCTGTCGGTTTTTGTTTCTTTGTTTATGTGTTCTCAGTACAATAAATACATGATGAGCACTCAACACGCTGCGCCTTGGTCTACTCCCTGTAACAGCCGTTACACCGACAAGAACATGAGGGAAAACAGAGGGTTAAATACACAACATGCAATGAATGGGATTGGAACCAGGTGTGGTAAGAAGACAAGACAAAACCAATGGAAAATTAAAAACTGATCAATAATGGCTAGAAGACCGGTGACGTCGACCGCCGAGCACCACCCGAACAAGGAGGGGCATCGACTTCGGTAGAAGTCGTGATACACACTTTAATCCTACAGTGTGAACCGAGGCGTCATGCCCATAAGGGGCACAGGGGCATATGCCCCCTCAGATTTGTCCTGTAAATAATACATTTGAAATTAATAAGGTGTTTTGTTTTTTCTCTGTAATTCTACTAGCCACCTAGCAATTTTATGAAGTTGGTTTTAATCCAGAGAGATTCCCAACCTCATAATTAGCTACCATGAAGCCATTTCAGGTTATCACTCATGTTAGAAGAGCTAGCTTGTCTAATTAGCTACCATGAAGCCATTTCAGGTTATAACTCATGTTAGAGGAGCTAGCTTGTCTAATTAGCTACCATGAAGCCATTTCAGGTTATCACTCATGTTAGAGGAGCTAGCTTATCTGACTAGCTACCATGAAGCCATTTCAGGTTATCACTCATGTTAGAGGAGCTAGCTTGTCTAATTAGCTACCATGAAGCCATTTCAGGTTATCACTCATGTTAGAGGGGCTAGCTTATCTGACTAGCTTAGCTGGCATGCCTGCTGGCAAGGTTGGTAGACTTTAGAAAAGCAAGCAATGCAAGACATGGCATATGAGGGACGATGGAGATGTGGGTCTGGGCAGGTGGGGTCTGGGCAGGTGGGGTGTGAGCAGGTGGGTCTGGGCAGGTGGGTCTGGGCAGGTGGGTCTGGGCAGGTGGGGTCTGGGAAGGTGGGTCTGGGCAGGTGGGTCTGGGCAGGTGAGTCTGGGCAGGTGGGTCTGGGCAGGTGAGTCTGGGCAGGTGAGTCTGGGCAGGTGAGTCTGGGCAGGTGAGTCTGGGCAGGTGGGTCTGGGCAGGTGGGTCTGGGCAGGTGAGTCTGGGCAGGTGAGTCTGGGCAGGTGGGTCTGGGCAGGTAGGTCTGGGCAGGTTGGTGTGAGCAGGTGGGTCTGGGCAGGTGGGTGTGAGCAGGTGGGTCTGGGCAGGTGGGTGTGAGCAGGTGGGTCTGGGCAGGTGGGTGTGAGCAGGTGGGTCTGGGCAGGTGGGTGTGAGCAGGTGGGTCTGGGCAGGTGGGTGTGAGCAGGTGGGTCTGGGCAGGTGGGTGTGAGCAGTGCACTAATGCTCCCTACTGCACTACTTTAGGCCAGAGCTCTATGTCTGGGGATGTGTAATCACCTCTTCAAATTGAGGGAAACGTCTGAGCCTAATTTATGTATTTTTATTTGTATTTATTTTTTATTTAACCTTTATTTAACTAGGCAAGTCAGCTGAGAACAAATTCTTATTTACAATGACGGCCTACCCCGGCCAAACCCGGACGACGCTGGGCCAATTGTGCGCCGCCCTATGGGACTCCCAATCACGGCCGGATGTAATACAGCCTGTATTCAAACCAGGTGACTGTAGTGACGCCTCTAGCACTGAGATGCAGTGCCTTAGACCGCTGCGCCACTCGGGTTACAATTCTCCTATTTCAATCGCCATCTATTATTTGTCAAAACAAAAACACTGAGAACATACACCTGAGAATACTAAACATTAAGAAACAATAACACTGAGTATACCAAGCATTAAGAAACAATAACACTGAGAACATACACCTGAGAATACTAAACATTAAGAAACAATAACACTGAGAATACTAAACATTAAGAAACAATAACACTGAGAACATACACCTGAGAATACTAAACATTAAGAAACAATAACACTGAGAACGTACACTGAGAATACCAAGTGACACCAATAAGGGATCATAGCTTTCACCTGGATTAACCTGGTCAGTCGTTGTCATGGAAAGAGCAGGTTTTCCTAATGTTTTCTACACTCAGTGTACATAGGAAGTGAGGAACGGAACCATAGAATCATTGCAATTCTAGGAAGGGAACAGAATGCATTTTACCATCACTACCACCCTGACATTACTGTCCTTCTAACTCTTATTGAGTGTCTGCGTGCTCTACAGAGGGGGATTGTATGTAGCAGCCATGACCTCCTGCTGCTACTGCTGTGGCTGTGACGTGGGTCTATAGTACACTTATTCATGACCTGCCACAAAAACACCATTTCAGTACGAGCCACCATATTCTGGGCTTCATTTAGCCCTGGTCAAAAGCAGTGGACTATAACAGGGAATATAAGGTCCCATTTGAAACGCATCATGTGTCTTGCCCAGACGCCAGCAGTGACACAACAGAAGCGGTAGCTCCATGACTCCTGTGACAATGGGATCGTTAAGTGGCAGTAGCTCCACGACTACGGCCTCTTAATGAACATTGAGAGGATGTGTCCAGGGAACGGAACCATCTGTCTGCCTCACTGAACAAACCCCCTCTATCACCCAGGATAACATTTATCACCACTGTGACTGGTTAGATAGGTTTTATCCTCCAGAGATAAGCCTTTTTTTTTTTGTCCACGAATGGCACCCTATTCCAATTGTAGTGCACTTCTTTTGACCAGGGCCCAGAGGGAAGTCCATAGGGCTCTGATCAAAAGTAGAGCACTATGTAAAGAATAGGATGCCATTTGGGATGTAGACTGACTGCATGTATAGACAGGACCAGGGAGTGAGGTACTACTTGCTCAGATGCCAGAGATGACGGGGGAGGTATGTTAGGGGTCAGTAAGGGGCAGGAAGGTCACAGGGGTGAGTGAGTGTTGGTCTGCTCTGCAGCTTGTTTGGCTCGTTAGGAAAAGACTGCTGCTGTGCCTGGCTGTTCATCTGCTGCGGTCTCTATAAGTCGGACCTGAGATATACTAGTTCTCTCTCTCTCTCTCTCTCTCTCTCTGCAGAGTGTCAGATTTTTTAGCTTGGATAGTAACGAAGTGGGGGTTGACTGAGGTATAGGGTCACAGAGCAGTTAGACAGGCTTTAACCTCCAGAGACTAGGGAAGGAAACAGTACCGCAGAGATGAAGGGGGAGCTGTATTAGGGCTCAGTAGGGGGGTGAGGGTACGTTGGTCTCTGTTAGGTGTAATGCTCTGCAAGTTGTTTGGTTCGTGAGAGAAAGACTGGGGCCTGGCAAGATCATCTTTATAAGTTGTGTCTGCTACACTCTCCTGACCAGACTCTATAAAATGTCAGATTCAGACTTGGATAGAAGTGAGAGATAAGTCAGGTTTAAGTCTCACACTCAATCTACAGACTTTTAGATATATACATGGATAGGAGTGAAGTCGGGGTTAGGTCATTCTCTGGACAGACAAACTGTCCGTCCGTCCGTCCGTCCGATTGTCCGTCCGTCGAACTGTCTGTCTGTCTGTCTGTCTGTCTGTCTGTCTGTCTGTCTGTCTGTCTGTCTGTCTGTCTGTCTGTCTGTCTGTCTGTCTGTCTGTCTGTCTGTCTGTCTGTCTGTCTGTCTGTCTGTCTGTCTGTCTGTCTGTCTGTCTGTCAGTCAGTCAGTCAGTCAGTCAGTCAGTCAGTCAGTCAGTCAGTCTGGGAGGCTGCTGAGACTGGGGCCCAGGCGTTTGCGCCCATCACTTAACAAGGTATTGGTTGCACTGAGGAAGACAGAGAGGAGATTGTCCTCCATTGATTTCTCCTTCTCTCTGTCTCTCTGTCTTTGTCTCTACCCCGGCTGACGCCTTCTTGGCGCGTGTCAGGGTAACTTGTGATGTGATCCTTTCTCACCAGGAGAGTTGGAACGTATGAATGTCATTGAACATGGACACATTCTACAGACCAGCTGTCGCCTTTAGGCTGTGTCTGCAATGGCAACCTATTTACTACAGATGTTGCATCTTAATTTGATCACTCTATTGCTGCTGAGATTATTCCTGCAAACTGCAAACTGTATTCAATGTTTTCAAAGTTTAATAAAGACTTCTAATATTTGTATTGTCCACTTTAAAATGTCAGACTTGATTTGCCATAACCAAAAATGCATCAACCCCTACAAAAAAATTCCATTAATTATAATCCACATAAAATGTCACATTTCCTTTCGTTGTAGGATTATTTCCTAGCTGTAGCAAACTGGATCAAATTAAGATCCAACACCTGTAATGGGCACTACTCCTCTCCTCTCCTCTCACGTCCCCTCAACCTACACTCCCCTCCACTCCATCTCCAATCCATCTCCCCTCCCCTCCACCTCCCTCTCCACTCCATCTCCCCTCCCCTCCACCTCCCTCTCCTCTCCTCTCCTCTCCTCTCCAGCCATCCTCTACTGTCATAACACTAAAGCCTCTACAGCCATCCTCTAATGTCATAACACTAAAGCATCTACTGTCCCCTGCCATCATAAGACCAAAGTCCAGCCGTCCTCTACTGTCCACTGCCATCATAACACTAAAGCCCAGCAGTCCTCTACTGTCCCCTGCCATCATAACAACTATAATCTCTGCTGCTTGTGTCATATCTTTCCAATGTTGTATATGTCTACTTGATCTGCCAATCCTCTTGTCCTAGATGATGGAGTGGAGGGAGGGATCCGAATATGGTGGCTTTGGCTGAAATGGAGCTTGAAGTATATTTAATAAATTCCCTATTTTGTACTACACACGAGAAATACACACATGTTTTTTTAGTACACTTGATGGGAGAAAGGGAATATTTTATGATGTCCTTCTACTATAGATGAAATGATTGCATTAACTCAGTATTATATTGTACTGTATATAAATTACAGAGAGCGTATACGGCTACAGATAGGTGATTAGCACATTTAAAAAAATGATGTATTCCCTGTCTCCCACCAGAGGCCTAGGAGACACCTCTTGACTGTGAGGATTTCATTACTGACTAATGACATGGCCAATTCACCCAACGACAATGACATAATAAACTTGTGTGTTTGATATATTAACCGTGTACTCATATTAACCGTATACTCTGAACCGTATACTATTATTAACCGTGTACTCATATCAACTGTGTACTCATATTAACTGTATACTCGTATTAACCGTATAATCATATTAACCGTATACTCGTATTAACCGTATAATCATATTAACCGTATAATCATATTAACCGTATACTAATATTAACCGTATACTCATACTAACCGTATACTCTGAACCGTATACTATTATTAACCGTGTACTCATATCTACCGTGTACTCATGTTAACCGTGTACTCGTATTAACCGTATAATCATATTAACCATAAACTCATTAACCGTATACTCGTATTAACCATATAATCATATTAACCGTATACTCATATTAACCATATAATCATATTAACCGTATACTCATTAACCGTATAATCATTAACCGTATACTAATATTAACCGTGTACTCATATCAACCGTGTACTCATATTAACCGTGTACTCATATCAACCGTGTACTCATATTAACCGTGTACTCATATCAACCGTGTACTCATATTAACCGTATACTCATATATACCGTATTCTCGTGTTAACCGTATAATCATATTAACCATAAACTCATTAACCGTGTACTCATATTAACCGAATACTAATATTAACCGTATACTCATATTAACCGTGTACTCATATCAACCATATACTCATATTAACCGTATACTTATATTTTTTATTATTTATTTTTATTTCACCTTTATTTAAGCAGGAAGGCAAGTTGAGAACAAGTTCTCATTTACAATTGCGACCTGGCCAAGATTGTCACAATGGGTGGTGTGTGGATTCAGAAAAGTCAGGCACAGGAGACAGAATGATTCCGTGAATGAATTTAATAAAATGTCCACACGGAAAATATGCAAAGGTATGGAGTGCAAAGCGTGCAAAAAGAAACGCACCACCCTTAAAAGAACGTAACCAGCGACACAGCCCAAACGAATAGCGTAACTCCAACAAATACAGAACTTCATGACAAACACACCCTGACAACACGAACAATCCCGCACAAACAACAAACCTAACTAACTAGCCTAAATACCCCTCCCCACTAACAACTAACACAAAACAGGTCCGCAACTAACCTAGGCCTAACTAACAGAACGTGAAACATAAATCGATGGCAGCTAGTAGGCCGGCGACGACGACCGCCGAGCGCCGCCCGAGCGAGGAGAGGCGCCACCTTCCGTAGGTGTCGTGACAAAGATAAAGCAAAGCAGTTCGACAACATACAACAACACAGAGTTACACATGGAGTAAAACAAATATACAGTCAATAATACAGTAGAAAAATAAGTCTATGTACAATGTGAGCAAATGAGGTGAGATAAGGGAGGTAAAGGCAAAAAAAGTCCATGGTGGCAAAGTAAATACAATATAGCAAGTAAAACACTGGAATGGTAGATTTGTAGTAGAAGAAAGTGCAAAGTAAAAATAAAGATAATGGGGTGCAAAGGAGCAAAATAAAATAAATAAAATAAATAAATACAGTAGGGGAAGAGGTAGTTGTTTGGGCTAAATTATAGATGTTAACACAGTGTCCAAAGAAAGGCCAGAAGTATAAAGAATGGTGTCGTCTGCATAGAGGTGGATCAGAGAATCACCAGCAGCAAGAGCGACATCATTGAAGTATACAGAGAAAAGAGTTGGCCCAAGAATTGAACCCTGTGGCACCCCCATAGAGACTGCCAGAGTTCCGGACAACAGGCCCTCCGATTTGACACCCTGAACTCTATCAGAGAAGTAGTTGGTGAACCAGGCGATGCAATCATTAGAGAAACCAAGGCTATTGAGCCTGCCGATGAGGATGTGGTGATTGACAGAGTCGAAAGCTTTGGCCAGGTCAATGAAAACGGCAGCACAGTATTGTTTCTTATCGATGGCGGTTATGATATCGTTTAGGACCTTGAGCGTGGCTGAGGTGCACCCATGACCAGCTCTGAAACCAGATTGCATAGCGGAGAAGGAGCGGTGGGATTCGAAATGGTCGGTAATCTGTTTTTTGACTTGGCTTTCGAAGACCTTAGAAAGGCAGGGTAGGATGGATATAGGTCTGTAGCAATTTGGGTCAAGAGTGTCCCCTCCTTTGAAGAGGGGATGACAGCAGCTGCTTTCCAATCTATGGGAATCTCAGACGACACGAAAGAGAGGTTGAACAGGCTAGTAATAGGGGTTGCAATAATTTCGGCAGATCATTTTAGAAAGAAAGGGTCCAGATTGTCTAGCCCGGCTGATTTTGCAGCTCTTTCAGAACATCAGCTGAATGGATTTGGGACAAGGATAAATGGGGAAGGCTTGGGCGAGTAGCTGTGGGGGGTGCAGTGCTGTTGACTGCCGTAGGGGTAGCCAGGTGGAAAGCATGGTCAGCCGTAGAAAAATGCTTATTGAAATTCTCAATTATAGTGGGTTTATCGGTGGTGACAGAGTTTCCTATCCTCAGTGCAGTGGGCAGTTGGGAGGAGGTGTTCTTATTCTCCATGGACTTTACAATGTCCCAGAACTTTTTTGAATTTGTGTTGCAGGAAGCAAATTTCTGCTTGAAAAAGCTAGCCTTAGCTTTTCTAACTGCCTGTGTATATTGGTTTCTAACTTCCCTGAAAAGTTGCATATCACGGGGGCTGTTTGATGCTAATACAGAACGCCATAGGATGTTTTTGTGTTGGTTAAGGGCAATCAGGTCTGGGGAGAACCAAGGGCTATATCTGTTCCTGGTTCTAAATTTCTTGAATGGGGCATGCTTATTTAAGATGGTGAGGAAGGCATTTAAAAAAAATAACCAGGCATACTCTACTGACGGGATGAGGTCAATATCCTTCCAGGATACCAGGGCCAGGTCGATTAGAAAGGCTTGCTCGCTGAAATGTTTCAGGGAGCGTTTGACAGTGATGAGTGGAGGTCGTTTGCCCGTAGACCCATTACAGATGCAGGCAATGAGGCAGTGATCGCTGAGATCTTGGTTGAAACAGCAGAGGTGTATTTAGAGGGCAAGTTGGTTAGGATGATATCTATGAGGGTGCCAGTGTTTACGGCTTTGGGGTGGTACCTAGTGGGTTCATTAATAATTTGTGTGAGATTGAGGGCGTCAAGCTTGGATTGTAGGATGGCTGGGGTGTTAAGCATGTCCCAGTTTAGGTCACCTAGTAGCACGAGCTCTGAAGATAGATGGGGTTCAATCAGTTTACATATGGTGTCCAGAGCACAGCTGGGGGCCGAGGGGGGTCTATAGCAGGCGGCAACGGTGAGAGACTTGTTTTTAGAGAGATGGATTTTTAAAAGTAGAAGTTCAAATTGTTTGGGTACAGACCTGGATAGTAGGACTGAACTCTGCAGGCTATCTCTGCAGTAGATTGCAACACCGCCCCCTTTGGCTGTTATATCTTGTCTGAAAACATTGTAGTTAGGGATGAGGATTTCAGAGTTTTTGGTGGACTTCCTAAGCCAGGATTCAGACACGGCTAGGACATCCGGGTTGGCAGAGTGTCCTAAAGCAGTGAATAAAACAAACTTCGGGAGGAGGCTTCTAATGTTAACATGCATGAAACCAAGGCTATTACGGTTACAGAAGTCATCAAAAGAGAGCGCCTGGGGAGTAGGAGTGGAGCTAGCCACTGCAGGGCCTGGATTCACCTCTACATCACCAGAGGAACAGAGAAGTATAAGGCTAAGGGTACGGCTAAAAGCTATAAGAATTGGTCGTCTGTGACGTCCGGAATAGAGAGAAAAAGGAGCAGGTTTCTGGGGGCGATAAAATGGTATAATGTACAGACAAAGGTATGGTAGGATGTGAGTACAGTGGAGGTAAACCTAGGCATTTAGTGATGAAGAGAGAGATATTGTCTCTAGAAACATCATTGAAACCAGAAGATGTCATAGCATGTGTGGGTGGAGGAACTGAGAAGTTGGATAAGGTATAATGAGCAGGTACTTATAATTAACCGTGTACTCATATTAACTGTGTACTCATATTAACCATATACTCATTAACCCTATACATATTTTCTCCCCTGAGTTTTTCAGCTTATTCCCAGTATTTTAGCAGCATCACACCGGCCATGCTACTGTTTGATCCTCTAAGATTGGAACCATTTGTGTTTACACACTGACATGCACCATAAAACTGACTTGAAGAAACGCCTGTTTGATTCTTCACATTGTGGCCTGATACTGTACTACTGTACGACCTGTGAGACTGGTACTACTGTACAACCTGTGAGACTGTACTATTTTACGACCTGTGAGACTCTACTACTGTACGTCCTGTGAGACTGTACTACTGTACGACCTGTGAGACTGTACTACTGTACGACCTGTATTTTTACATTTTAGTCATTTAGCAGACGCTCTTATCCAGAGCGACTTACAGTAGTGAATGCATACATTTCATACATTTTCATACATTTTTTTTCCCGTACTGGGCCCCCGTGGGAAACGAACCCACAACCCTGGCGTTGCAAACACCATGCTCTACCAACTGAGCCACACTGTACGACCTATGAGACTGTACTACTGTACGACCTGTGAGACTGTGATACTGTACTATTGTATGCCCTGTGAGACTGTACTACTGTACTACCTATGAGACTGTGCTACTGTACGAACTGTGAGACTGTACTACTGCACTACTGTATGACCTGTGGGACTGTACTAGTGGTGTTAGTAGTGGTGGTGGTAGTAGTGGTGGTGGTGGTAGTGGTGGTAGTAGTAGTGGTAGTAGTGGTGGTGGTGGTAGTGGTGGTAGTGGTGGTAGTAGTGCTGGTAGTGGTGGTGGTGGTGGTGGTGGTAGTAGTGGTAGTAGTTGTAGTAGTGGTGGTGGTGCTGGTGGTAGTAGTAGTGGTGGTGGTAGTAGTGGTGGTGGTAGTGGTGGTAGTGGTAGTAGTAGTAGTAGTGGGGGTGGTGGTGGTGGTGGTGGTGGTGGTAGTAGTAGTGGTGGTAGTGGTGGTGGTAGTGGTGGTGGTGGTGGTGGTGGTAGTGCTGGTGGTGGTAGTAGTGGTGGTGGTGGTAGTGGTGGTGGTGGTGGTGGTGGTGGTAGTGGTGGTGGTGGTAGTGGTGGTCGTGGAGGTGGTAGTAGTGGTGATAGTAGTGGTGATAGTGGTGATGGTGGTAGTAGTGGTGGTGGTGGTGGTAGTGGTGGTGGTGGTAATGGTGATGGTGGTAATGGTGGTGGTGGTAGTGGTGGTGGTAGTGGTGGTGGTAGTAGTGGTGATGGTGGTGGTTGTGGTAGTAGTGGTGATAGTGGTGGTAGTGGTGGTGGTAGTAGTGGTGATAGTAGTGATGGTGATGGTGGTGGTGATAGTGGTGGTAGTGGTGGTAGTTTTAGTGATGGTGGTAGTGGTGGTGGTGGTAGTGGTGGTCGTGGAGGTGGTAGTAGTAGTGGTGGTGGTGGTGGTAGTGGTGGTGGTGGTAATGGTGATGGTGGTAATGGTGGTGGTGGTAGTGGTGGTGGTAGTGGTGGTGGTAGTAGTGGTGATGGTTGTGGTAGTAGTGGTGATAGTGGTGGTAGTGGTGGTGGTAGTAGTGGTGATAGTAGTGATGGTGATGGTGGTGGTGATAGTGGTGGTAGTGGTGGTGCTGATAATGGTGCTGGTAGTGGTGGTGCTGGTAATGGTGGTGATAGTGGTGGTGCTGGTAATGGTGATGGGGTGATTGTGGTGGGGATAGTGGTGATAGTGGTGATAGTGGTGGTGCTGGTAATGGTGGTGATGGTGGTGGGGATGGTAGTAGTTTGGTGATAGTGATGGTGGTGATGGTGGTCGTGATAGTGGTGGTTTGATGATTGCAATGGTGGTGGTGGTGGTCATTCCCTGTGGTCCTGCATCTGATGGTTAGCCCACATTGAGCAGCTGGCATAGCATAAGGCCTGGAGGCAGCTCCTTTATGTAAATATGGTCAGCGTGTTTGTGTCTGTATGTGTGTTGGTGTGAGTGTGTGTGCTTTTGCGTGTGTGCATGTGTTTGGGACTGACTAACTTGAATAATGCAGCTGATTTGGGCAGAGAAAGAGGCTTTGTCCCCCACTGCCTTTCTTAGCTCAGCTCAGGAGGGAGGAGGTAATGTAGTCAGAACAGGAGTGGGTGGAGGTAATGTAATCCAATCAGGAGAGGGAAGAGGTAATGTAACCTAACCAGGAGAGGGAGGAGGTAATGTAGTCAGAACAGGAGTGGGTGGAGGTAATGTAATCCAATCAGGAGAGGGAGGAGGTAATGTAACCTAACCAGGAGAGGGAGGAGGTAATGTAGTCAGAACAGGAGTGGGTGGAGGTAATGTAATCCAATCAGGAGAGGGAGGAGGTAATGTAACCAAACCAGGAGAAGGAGGAGGTAATGTAATCTTATCAGGAGATTGAGGAGGTAATGTAGTCCAATCAGGAGAAGGAGGAGGTAATATAGTCCAATCAGGAGAGGGAGGAGGTAATGTAATCCAATCAGGAGAGGGAGGAGGTAATGTAGTCAGAACAGGAGAGGGAGGAGGTAATGAAATCCAATCAGGAGAGGGAGGAGATCATGCGGTCACATCAGGAGAGGGAGGAGGTAATGCAGTCCAATCAGGAGAGGGAGGAGGTAATGCAGTCCAATCAGGAGAGGGAGGAGATCATGCGGTCACATCAGGAGAGGGAGGAGGTAATGCAGTCCAATCAGGAGAGGGAGGAGGTAATGCAGCCAGATCAGGACCACATCAGGAGGCCCAGAGAGAGCTTCTATCTCTAGAGGATATGTTATCAGCCAGGGTCTCCATGGTAAACGAGTCTGATCTCTGGTGGCATAAGGGATGCTGCTGCGTCTCGAAGAAAGAGGACTGTGTTTAACCTGAGTGTCCTGAGAAAGCACCGTCAAATACGGTCTGATATCAAAGCACTGAAGAGACTCTTTACATGAGTTTACTGTTTGTGTCCCTCTAGATAACATATTTTAGTTACTAAGGTTCATTGAAGCCTAAAAATAAAATTGTATTCATAAATTCCCACTGTGTGGAACAGATTATTGTTCTTTATAGTAAATGTTCATTCTCTAGGCATGTATGACAACATCCTGGGGAGTGGCAAACACCGTTACTGTTTATGTCATTTCAATCAATCAATCAATCCTTCCAGCGTGATCAAAGTGCCCAATAAACAGGAGCACTGTTAGACACTGAATACACCTGTAGCATTTTCATCATTACATTTTAACAATTTAGCAGAGGCTCTTATCCAGAGCAACTTACAGTAGTGAACACATTTCCTACAATTTTTTTTTTTTCCTCCGTAGTGGTCCCCCGTGGGAATCGAACCCACAACCCTGGCGTTGCAAACACCGTGCTCTACCAACTGAGCCACACGGGACCGTCATCCGGGAAGGAATGATTTGGCAAAGGACGAAGGGTTCTAGAACAAGCAGGTCAGTTCTGTTTCAGAGTAGAATACCATGTCTGTAAAGGTATGTGTGTGTTCGTGTGTGTGTGTGTGCGTGTGCACGTGTTTGAAATGATGTTAAATTATGCTATTCCCATTGTAAGAAAAAATATATATATGTTTGACTTTGTTGGACATCGCTTATAGCTACAGTATACACACGCACAGACACTTTCAAATGATTCCTGAAGTCCTGACTAGCTGAATGAGTAACTTATCAGTTATCTCCATTCTAATGCTACATGCAGGATACAAGCAGGTCCTGTGAGCTATCCGATTCAACTCAGGAGAGTGCTGAGATATTGAACAAGAGCACGCGCTACGTTCCAAATGGCACACTATTTTCTATATCGATCCCTATGAGCGGGCCCTGGTCAAAAGTAGTGCGCTATATAGGGAATAGGGTGCTATTTGAGACATAACAACAAGTCTTCTGCTAGGCTTGGAGTCGCAAAGGGGTACCACTATATATGTTAAAACGGTTTGTTTATTCACATCAGGATGATAATACGAAGAAGGAAAGACAGGAAAAGAAGGGTTGGGAAATGGATTCTATTCCCCAAACACAGCTGCTATTCTATTTACAAAAACCTATTGCTGAGTTCTCATGTTGACCCCACTGGATAATAAGCCCTTCTCTGTCATACAGCATGTTGACCCCACTGTCCACTGGATAACCCCTTCTCTGTCATACAGCATGTTGACCCCACTGTCCACTGGATAATAAGCCCTTCTCTGTCATACAGCATGTTGACCCCACTGTCCACTGGATAACCCCTTCTCTGTCATACGGCATGTTGACCCCACTGTCCACTGGATAACCCCTTCTCTGTCATACAGCATGTTGACCCCACTGTCCACTGGATAACCCCTTCTCTGTCATACAGCATGTTGACCCCACTGTCTACTCGATAACCCCTTCTCTGTCATACAGCATGTTGACCCCACTGTCCACTGGATAATAACCCCTTCTCTGTCATACAGCATGTTGACCCCACTGTCCACTGGATAACCCCTTCTCTGCCATACAGCATGTTGACCCCACTGTCCACTGGATAACCCCTTCTCTGTCATACAGCATGTTGACCCCACTGTCCACTGGATAACCCCTTCTCTGTCATACAGCATGTTGACCCCACTGTCCACTGGATAACCCCTTCTCTGTCATACAGCATGTTGATCCCACTGGATAACCCCTTCTCTGTCATACAGCATGTTGACCCCACTGTCCACTGGATTATAACCCCTTCTCTGTCATACAGCATGTTGACCCCACTGGATAACCCCTTCTCTGTCATACAGCATGTTGACCCCACTGTCCACTGGGTAATAACCCCTTCTCTGTCATACAGCATGTTGACCCCACTGTCCACTGGATAACCCCTTCTCTGTCATTCAGCATGTTGACCCCACTGTCCACTGGGTAATAACCCCTTCTCTGTCATACAGCATGTTGACCCCACTGTCCACTCGATAACCCCTTCTCTGTCATACAGCATGTTGACCCCACTGTCCACTGGATAACCCCTTCTCTGTCATACAGCATGTTGACCCCACTGTCCACTGGATAACCCCTTCTCTGTCATACAGCATGTTGATCCCACTGGATAACCCCTTCTCTGTCATACAGCATGTTGACCCCACTGTCCACTGGATAATAACCCCTTCTCTGTCATACAGCATGTTGACCCCACTGTCCACTGGATAACCCCTTCTCTGTCATACAGCATGTTGACCCCACTGTCCACTGGATTATAACCCCTTCTCTGTCATACAGCATGTTGACCCCACTGTCCACTCGATAACCCCTTCTCTGTCATACAGCATGTTGACCCCACTGTCCACTGGATAACCCCTTCTCTGTCATACAGCATGTTGACCCCACTGTCCACTGGATAACCCCTTCTCTGTCATACAGCATGTTGACCCCACTGTCCACTGGATAACCCCTTCTCTGTCATACAGCATGTTGACCCCACTGTCCACTGGATAACTCCTTCTCTGTCATACAGCATATTGACCCCACTGTCCACTGGATAACCCCTTCTCTGTCATACAGCATGTTGACCCCACTGGATAACCCCTTCTCTGTCATACAGCATGTTGACCCCACTGTCCACTGGATAATAACCCCTTCTCTGTCATACAGCATGTTGATCCCACTGTCCACTGGATAACCCCTTCTCTGTCATACAGCATGTTGACCCCACTGTCCACTGGATAACCCCTTCTCTGGCATACAGCATGTTGACCCCACTGTCCACTGGATAACCCCTTCTCTGTCATACAGCATGTTGACCCCACTGTCCACTGGATAACCCCTTCTCTGTCATACAGCATGTTGACCCCACTGGATAACCCCTTCTCTGCCATACAGCATGTTGACCCCACTGGATAACCCCTTCTCTGTCATACAGCATGTTGACCCCACTGTCCACTGGATAATAACCCCTTCTCTGTCATACAGCATGTTGACCCCACTGTCCACTGGATAACCCCTTCTCTGCCATACAGCATGTTGACCCCACTGTCCACTGGATAACCCCTTCTCTGTCATACAGCATGTTGACCCCACTGTCCACTGGATAACTCCTTCTCTGCCATACAGCATGTTGACCCCACTGTCCACTGGATAACCCCTTCCTGTCATACAGCATGTTGACCCCACTGTCCACTGGATAACCCCTTCTCTGCCATACAGCATGTTGACCCCACTGTCCACTGGATAACCCATTCTCTGTCATACAGCATGTTGACCCCACTGTCCACTGGATAACCCCTTCTCTGCCATACAGCATGTTGACCCCACTGTCCACTGGATAACCCCTTCTCTGTCATACAGCATGTTGACCCCACTGTCCACTGGATAACCCCTTCTCTGTCATACAGCATGTTGACCCCACTGTCCACTGGATAACCCCTTCTCTGTCATACAGCATGTTGACCCCACTGTCCACTGGATAACCCCTTCTCTGCCATACAGCATGTTGACCCCACTGGATAACTCCTTCTCTGTCATACAGCATGTTGACCCCACTGTCCACTGGATAACCCCTTCTCTGTCATACAGCATGTTGACCCCACTGTCCACTGGATAACCCCTTCTCTGCCATACAGCATGTTGACCCCACTGGATAACCCCTTCTCTGTCATACAGCATGTTGACCCCACTGTCCACTGGATAACCCCTTCTCTGTCATACAGCATGTTGACCCCACTGTCCACTGGATAACCCCTTCTCTGTCATACAGCATGTTGACCCCACTGTCCACTGGATAACCCCTTCTCTGTCATACAGCATGTTGACCCCACTGTCCACTGGATAACTCCTTCTCTGTCATACAGCATGTTGACCCCACTGTCCACTGGATAACCCCTTCTCTGTCATACAGCATGTTGACCCCACTGTCCACTGGATAACCCCTTCTCTGTCATACAGCATGTTGACCCCACTGTCCACTGGATAACCCCTTCTCTGTCATACAGCATGTTGACCCCACTGTCCACTGGATAACTCCTTCTCTGTCATACAGCATGTTGACCCCACTGTCCACTGGATAACCCCTTCTCTGTCATACAGCATGTTGACCCCACTGGATAACCCCTTCTCTGTCATACAGCATGTTGACCCCACTGTCCACTGGATAATAACCCCTTCTCTGTCATACAGCATGTTGATCCCACTGTCCACTGGATAACCCCTTCTCTGTCATACAGCATGTTGACCCCACTGTCCACTGGATAACCCCTTCTCTGCCATACAGCATGTTGACCCCACTGGATAACCCCTTCCCTGTCATACAGCATGTTGACCCCACTGGATAACCCCTTCTCTGCCATACAGCATGTTGACCCCACTGGATAACCCCTTCTCTGTCATACAGCATGTTGACCCCACTGTCCACTGGATAATAACCCCTTCTCTGTCATACAGCATGTTGACCCCACTGTCCACTGGATAACCCCTTCTCTGTCATACAGCATGTTGACCCCACTGTCCACTGGATAACCCCTTCTCTGCCATACAGCATGTTGACCCCACTGGATAACCCCTTCTCTGTCATACAGCATGTTGACCCCACTGGATAACCCCTTCTCTGCCATACAGCATGTTGACCCCACTGGATAACCCCTTCTCTGTCATACAGCATGTTGACCCCACTGTCCACTGGATAATAACCCCTTCTCTGTCATACAGCATGTTGACCCCACTGTCCACTGGATAACCCCTTCTCTGCCATACAGCATGTTGACCCCACTGTCCACTGGATAACCCCTTCTCTGTCATACAGCATGTTGACCCCACTGTCCACTGGATAACCCCTTCTCTGCCATACAGCATGTTGACCACACTGTCCACTGGATAACCCCTTCTCTGTCATACATCATGTTGACCCCACTGTCCACTGGATAACCCCTTCTCTGCCATACAGCATGTTGACCCCACTTTCCACTGGATAACCCCTTCTCTGTCATACAGCATGTTGACCCCACTGTCCACTGGATAACCCCTTCTCTGCCATACAGCATGTTGACCCCACTGTCCACTGGATAACCCCTTCTCTGTCATACAGCATGTTGACCCCACTGTCCACTGGATAACTCCTTCTCTGTCATACAGCATGTTGACCCCACTGTCCACTGGATAACCCCTTCTCTGTCATACAGCATGTTGACCCCACTGTCCACTGGATAACCCCTTCTCTGTCATACAGCATGTTGACCCCACTGTCCACTGGATAACCCCTTCTCTGTCATACAGCATGTTGACCCCACTGTCCACTGGATAACCCCTTCTCTGTCATACAGCATGTTGACCCCACTGTCCACTGGATAACCCCTTCTCTGCCATACAGCATGTTGACCCCACTGGATAACCCCTTCTCTGTCATACAGCATGTTGACCCCACTGTCCACTGGATAACCCCTTCTCTGTCATACAGCATGTTGACCCCACTGTCCACTGGATAACCCCTTCTCTGCCATACAGCATGTTGACCCCACTGGATAACCCCTTCTCTGCCATACAGCATGTTGACCCCACTGTCCACTGGATAACCCCTTCTCTGTCATACAGCATGTTGACCCCACTGTCCACTGGATAATAACCCCTTCTCTGTCTGTCGGCTAATATGGCATCAATATTTACATGGATTTATGGTTTGGTAATATGCAATATTGTTTTATTGTTTTATTCCACTATTCCACTGTTTCATATATAATAATATATTTTAAAATAGCATAATATTTTTATGTCATACCAGGAGGAATAAACTAATAGGTGTATTCTTTGATAACGTTTACTATATATTACTAATACTACATGCCAATATAATGATGTATTTATGTTATACGAGGAGGAATAGAGTAATAGTGTATCATAAACTGTTCTTGAAGTTATTTTATGGTAATGTAATCAACTGTAACTCAATGTGAGAGCAATTAAACCGACTCACTTTATATGTTTGTGTGTGTGTGTGTGTGTGTGTGTGTGTGTGTGTGTGTGTGTGTGTGTGTGTGTGTGCGTGTGCGTGTGCGTGTGCGTGTGCGTGTGCGTGTGCATGCATGTGTGTGTGTCTGTGTGCGTTTTAATTAGATCTGCCTCAATCTATTGATGTTTTAAAAAACAATAGCTCACTCCTCATTTTAGTTACCTCGGCGACAGTCTCACAAGGAAATTATGGCGTGCTTAGTGCCCAGATCTATTCTGCTGCACTGCCATAACCATAAATCCACTATTTCCACAAGGACATAAAACATTTTTGTAGTTTCTCAAAATGTGCTGAAGGAAACAAAGGATCACCTGACTCTATGAATCTGAATCTCTGCCATCCATTCTGTAATATAATGAATCCTGCATTCACTCACCTGACTCTACGAATCTGAATCTCTAGCCATCCATTCTGTAATATAATGAATTCAGCATTCACTCAACTGACTCTATGAATCTGAATCTCTAGCCATCCATTCTGTAATATAATGAATCCAGCATTCACTCAACTGTGGTCAATGAAAGTCTAATTCCTGGGTCTATCAGTGAGGAGGCTCGTGACAGGCCAATGTGAGTGTGTGGCAAACAGCTTCCTATTCCCTTTATAGTGCCCTACTTTTCATCAGGACGCTATTATGTACAGTAGTGCACTATACTACATATAGTGCACCCGTATGCCTCTGGTCAACTGTAGTGCAGTACATAAGGAATAGGGTGTGATTTGGGACTCATGTATAGTTAAACCACAACATGCATTGGCATTCAGTTGACGCCTCCGTGGATATAACCATTGTACCTACAGTTGAGAGACGAAGAGGACGGAAAACCAGCAGCTTTCATTTTTCCCAGTCTTCGTGTCATTGATCGCAAATCCCCGACCCCTTGCTTTGAAAGGCTCTCCTGTGCTGTGAGTTGCTGTCTAATGAATTTCTCACATGCAGAGAAAGATATGCTGTTCTGCCTGCTTCATCTTTCTCCAATAAGCTAGGCTGTGCTGACTGTTCCAACTTTCTCCAAAGAGCAAGGCTGTTCTGCCTGCTCTGTCTTTCTCCAATGAGCTATGCTGTTCTGCCTGCGCCTTCCTTCTCCAGAGAGAGCTAGGCTGTTCCGCCTGCTCTGTCAATCTCCAATGAGCTAGGCTGTTCTGCCTGCTCCTTCCTTCTCCAGAGAGAGCTAGGCTGTTCTGCCTGCTCCTTCCTTCTCCAGAGAGAGCAAGGCTGTTCTGCCTGCTCCTTCCTTCTCCAGAGAGCTAGGCTGTTCTGCCTGTTCCCTTCTTCTCCAGAGAGAGCTAGGCTGTTCTGCCTGCTCCTTCTTTCTCCGGAGAGAGCTAGGTTGTTCTGCCTGCTCCTTCCTTCTCCAGAGAGAGCTAGGCTGTTCTGCCTGTTCCTTCCTTCTCCAGAGAGAGCTAGGCTGTTCTGCCTGCTCCTTCCTTCTCCAGAGAGAGCTAGGCTGTTCTGCCTGTTCCCTTCTTCTCCAGAGAGAGCTAGGCTGTTCTGCCTGCTCCTTCTTTCTCCAGAGAGAGCTAGGTTGTTCTGCCTGCTCCTTCCTTCTCCAGAGAGAGCTAAGCTGTTCTGCCTGTTCCCTTCTTCTCCAGAGAGAGCTAGGCTGTTCTGCCTGCTCCTTCCTTCTCCAGATAGAGCTAGGCTGTTCTGCCTGTTCCTTCCTTCTCAAGAGAGAGCTAGGCTGTTCTGCCTGCTCCTTCCTTCTCCAGAGAGAGCTAGGTTGTTCTGCCTGCTCTGTCTTTCTCCAATGAGCTTGGCTGTTCTGCCTGCTCCTTCCTTCTCCAGATAGAGCTAGGCTGTTCTGCCTGTTCCTTCCTTCTCCAGAGAGAGCTAGGCTGTTCTGCCTGTTCCTTCCTTCTCCAGAGAGAGCTAGGTTGTTCTGCCTGCTCCTTCCTTCTCCAGAGAGAGCTAGGCTGTTCTGCCTGTTCCTTCCTTCTCCAGAGAGAGCTAGGCTGTTCTGCCTGCTCCTTCCTTCTCCAGAGAGAGCTAGGCTGTTCTGCCTGTTCCTTCCTTCTCCAGAGAGAGCTAGGCTGTTCTGCCTGTTCCTTCCTTCTCCAGAGAGAGCTAGGCTGTTCTGCCTGTTCCTTCTTTCACACTTCAGCCACATAATATTTTTAGCATCCACCTTTGCAATCCACCGTTGCCGTGGAAGCTGCAGAACACTAATAAACCGGCTTCTACAGTATCTGAGGATTCTAATGACAATGAGAGAACAGTTCTGTGTGTAGCTAACAGGGGAGGAGATGAGAAGAGAAGAGGAGAGGAGAGGACGTTTTGCAGAGAGTAGTATACAAATGTAGGATCTTAATTTGAACCAGTCTCTTACAGCAGGAAAATAATCCTGCAGCAACAGGAAATATGAATTATAATGTGTTTAAATAAAAATAAAATAAAAAGGTTGATACATTTTTCGTAACGGAAAATCTAGTGTGAAATTTCAAAGTTGTCACGCCCTGGCTATAGAGAGGGGTTTATTCTCTATTTTGGTTAGGCCAGGGTGTGACTAGGGTGGGCATTCTATGTCTTTTTCTCTATGTTTTGTGTATTTCTTTGTTTTGGCCGGGTATGGTTCTCAATCAGGGACAGCTGTATATCGTTGTCTCTGATTGGGAGCCATACTTAGGCAGCCTGTTTTCCTTTGGGTTTTGTGGGTGGTTACTTTCTGTTTAATTCATGTTCCTGACAGAACTGTTTAGCTGTCGTTCGTGTTCTTGTTTTGTTGAAAGTGTTCTATTAAAAGTTAATGATGAGCACTCACCACGCTGCGCCTTGGTCTACTCCTTTCGACGGCCGTTACAAAAGTGGAAATTATGAACTTCTGAAGCTTTTAAGTTTGAAATGTCCTTCTGCAACAGTGTGATCAGATTAAGATCCAACTTTTTTAATACATTGTTTTAACAAAAGTAGTACATTGGGCCATTACTAGTATTAGCAGACCGATATAGACATCTGTTGCGAGTCAATAAATAAAATGTCAGCATCTCCTCTTTGGTAAAAAAAAAAGTTAGTGAATAACAATACTCTTGCAAAGACACAAAACATCCACATCAAACTAAATATTTTCCTTGATCAAAAATAACATGGGAAAACAACCATTTTTGGTGCGGTATTAATTTACCATCCTTACAAACCAATTAATGTAAATGTACATTGCTGTTTTCGATATTGGATGGTCATCTCGATTTGTACCTGTGGACTTTCTATCACCATGGAGATAAACAATGACCAATACAGTAATAGAGTACATTAAGACATCAGATGGTTTGCGAAGATGTGATGTTGCTCAGTTGGTAGAGCATGGCACCTGCAATGATAAGGTTATGGGTTTGATTCCCATGCGTCTATTAAAAATGGAAAATTAATAAATAGACCATTTCTGTTTACACATTGAAATATGGTGCATTTGCAAAGTATTTTTTATTTATTTAACTAGGTAAGTCAGTTAAGAACAATTTCTTATTTACAATGACGGCCTACCGGGGAACAGTGGGTTAACTGGCTTGTTCAGGGGCAGAACCTACCCCGGCCAAACCAGGATGACGCTGGGCCAATTGCGCACCGCCCAATCATGGTCCGATGTGATACAGCCTGGATTCGAACCAGGGACTGTAGTGACACCTCTTGCACTGAGATGCAGTGCCTTAGACTGCTGTGCCATTCGGGAAAACCTGGAAAACATATCAAGTAATATTTTTTTTTATTCAGATTAACTGTTTTGTACAATTTTTTCACAAAAGTAGTGCACTGGGCCTTTACTAGTCCTACATTAGCAGACCAGCTTAGACATCTTCAGTACAGGTAATTGTTTAAATTTGCATCCCCCCCTCTAAACTACTTCCTTTGCCTATGTTGTGAGAGAGAACAATCTGTATGATATCGTCCAATGGACCTTTCATTTTACTGTAGTTTCAATGCTATTTTCTCCCATATTCTTTTTTTTTTGTTGTCATTGTGTTACTAGTTTATATCTTCAGTCTGCCATCCTTAGCTTCTTCACAGACACATCCCAGATCTGTCTGTTCTCTTTGCCTGTTGTCAGATGTCCGGTGTAAGCCTGGCAGAGACTCTCCTGGGTTGTTTTGTTGCTCAGTTTGTTTCTGTACTGTTCTACTCTGAATTTGCCGTCAAAAGTTCTCAAAAAAAAAAAATACTTTTGCAGTGAAACAAAGTGAATGGGGCCCTTTGAGAACGGGTGTGTGTGTGTGTGTGTGTGTGTGTGTGTGTGTGTGTGTGTGTGTGTGTGTGTGTGTGTGTGTGTGTGTGTGTGTGTTTGTGTGAAGCTCCTTCAGTTACAGTATATATAAGTTTAGAAGTATATGAATAAAATCCATTTAGAAGAAGCCTTTATCGAAAGCCATTTACGATGGTGCGTGTATCCATTTCTTTTAATGTGTGGCTTGGTCCCGACAATCAAACCCACTATCCTGCCATTGCAACAGCCATGTTTAACACTATTTCAGTGGGTCACATATACACACACTAAGAAAGTGTTAGATTTAACACAGTCAAAGTTACTGTGTTAAAATAGCTTTCCTGTTGCCGTTAGTAGCAGCTCAGCTTGGGATGGGAAGTCAAAGACTCACGCTGATAACAGAGCAGATGGACAGCTGACTGCATCACTTCTAACTGCTCCTACTTGGATACTATCTGCAGCAGATATCTGTTCTCATCAACCCCACTGAAAGCTTTGAGCCTTACAGGAAATGAAATACAGGTCTTCATATTACTGTTACCATACCCATAATCCCGATATTACTTGTTGCCTTTGGTTTTCAATGTCTGAATGTCTTAATGTGTGGTTTACTTTTCTCTGTATTGTTTGGTCTTAATGTGCGGCATGGCGAATGCCAATTATTCTTTTAAATCGACAGACTGGGTTCTAACAGCCGAAAGATGGTTTGTTTTACAGGAAATAATTTTTTTTTTTTTTGTGGTTGTAGTCACTGATTTCAACAGAGGTTTGGCTTGAATGGTTTGGACAACACGTCGTAAAGATAACGATCAGGTGGTCAATCAAAGCACTTGAATGAATAATGAATGATTTCAGAGAGAAGATCACAGTCCAGGGGCTATATATCCACAGCAAATATGAGATCAGAATTCACTTTCTTATTGTGAATATGTGACCCACCGAAATAGTGTTAAACTAACAGCCCTAGAGTGTTGGTGACTATTGTTGCAAATTCTGAATGAAATGAAGACTTTATTAGAGATGACGCTGATACACCTTTTTCAGCGTTAGAGAATAACACATGTAGAGGGGGTGGCGGATTTAAACATTGTAGGTTGTAAAGCTTTATCTGCATATTTCCCAGTATGCCTTTCGAAGTGAATTACTCACCGGTGACTGTGATTGTTAGTGACTGTGAGAGATACTCACCCGTGACTGTGATTGTTAGTGACTGTGAGAGATACTCACCCGTGACTGTGATTGTTAGTGTCTGTGAGAGATACTCACCCGTGACTGTGATTGTTAGTGACTGTGAGAGATACTCACCCGTGACTGTGATTGTTAGTGACTGTGAGAGATACTCACCGGTGACTGTGCTTGTTAGTGACTGTGAGAGATACTCACCGGTGACTGTGCTTGTTAGTGACTGTGAGAGGTACTCACCCGTGACTGTGATTGTTAGTGACTGTGAGAGATACTCACCCGTGACTGTGATTGTTAGTGACTGTGAGAGATACTCACCCGTGACTGTGATTGTTAGTGTCTGTGAGAGATACTCACCCGTGACTGTGTTTGTTGGTGACAGAGAAATGGTTATGGATTCAATAACTTCTAGTCCTGAAACCTTTACCAAGTGACCGCCTAAGAGAATGTGTTTGCATTAAAAGTAAACCTATCATGACCATATCTTCATTAAAAAGGCCTTTAGTTATGGTCTAGTTCTCCTCAACAATGTGGTCTGAAAATCTTAACTCACGGGCCACATCAGACCTGCAAGTAACAATATGTCTTTATCAATAAAACAATAAGGGGCAGAGCATTCCATTCACCATTTTCAATATGTCATTATCAATAAAACAATAAGGGGCAGAGCATTCGATTCACCATTTTCAATATGTCATTATCAATAAAACAATAAGGGGCAGAGCATTCGATTCACCATTTTCAATATGTCATTATCAATAAAACGTCACAATAAGGGGCAGAGCATTCGATTCACCATTTTCATTGGATGGTTAAATGAATGTATTTCATTTTGTTGTAATACTGTATCCTCACCTCTTGAACTACAAATTTCAGATTATTCAATTCAAAACAACTGCAAACATTTAACTCTATCGTCAGAGTAATACAGGAAGTAACTGCATGCTTTGTCATGATCAGTAAACATCAATTGATCATGTCATTTCATATACGTGAAGGGTAGCCTGACGATGTCCCTCAATATTGGTCACAATTCATTGGATATTTGAGTGATATAAAAGCAAAAGAAAGCATACCTGACGGTTCATTTCCTTTGTGGGCTCTGCCTGTCAAGCAGCAGAAGGGCGTATTTACCGATGCACTGTTAGCTGATGGTGTTTACTTTGCAAGCTACCGGTAGAAACTTTGTCAAGTTGGCTAAACATAGTGGTAAGTAGACCTAATGTATTTTTTTCTCCAACCAACGTAGACCTACCTAGCGAATTTAGCTAACATTATTCAAAATTAAATCTAGAATCGACTTCCTATTTCGCAACAAAGCATCCTTCACTCACGCCGCCAAACGTACCCTAGTAAAACTGACTATCCTACCGATCCTCGGCTTCGGCGATGTCATTTACAAAATAGCCTCCAATACTCTACTCAGCAAACTGGATGCAGTCTATCACAGTGCCATCCGTTTTGTCACCAAAGCCCCTTATACCACCCACCACTGCGACCTGTATGCTCTCGTTGGCTGGCCCTCGCTACCTGTTCGTTGCCAAACCCACTGGCTCCAGGTCATCTATAAGTAAGCTCCGCCTTATCTCAGCTCACTGGTCACGATAACAACACCCACCCGTAACACGCGCTCCAGCAGGTATATCTCACTGGTCATCCCCAAAGCCAACACCTACTTTGGCCGCCTTTCCTTCCAGTTCTCTGCTGCCAGTGACTAGAACAAATTGCAAAAATCGCTGAAGCCTTATATTTCCCTTACTAACTTTAAACATCAGCTTTCTGTGCCAATCACTGCAGCTGTACATAGTCCATCTGTGAATAGCCCACCCAATCTACATTTTAGTCATTTAGCAGACGCTCTTATCCAGAGCAACTTACAGTAGTGAATGCATACATTTCATGCATTTTTATTTTAATGGCCCCCCGTGGGAATCAAACCCACAACCCTGGTGTTGCAAACACCTTGCTCTACCAACTGAGCCACATCATCCCCATATTGTTTTTGGTTTACTTTTTTTCTCTTTTGCACATCAGTATCACTACTTGCACATCATCTGCTCATCTATCACTCCAGTGTTAATTTGCTAAATTGTAATTACTTCGCTACTATGGCCTATTATTTATTGCCTTACCTCCTCACGCCATTTGCACACACTGTATATATACTTTCTTTTTTTCTATTGTGTTATTGACTGTACGCTTGTTTATCCCATGTGTAACTCTGTGTTGTTGTTTGTGTCGCACTGCTTTGCTTTATCTTGGCCAGGTCGCAGTTGTAAATGAGAACTTGTTCTCAACTGACCTACCTGGTTAAATAAAGGTGAAATAAAAAAATGTCAACATTTTCTTGTCAAGATTGGTGATGACAGACAATATAGCTAGGCTACATTGATTGATGGACCATGTCAAATTGGCTGGCTAGCTAGCTAATAACAGATCAGTCAATATGGCTAGTTAACAAGCTAACTTTCAGGGGATAAACAAGATGGCTACTGTGTCCTTTTCCACATTTTTTGTGTTACAGCCTGAATTTAAAATTGATTAAATTCTGGATGTTTTGTCACTGCTTATACACAATACCCCATAATGTCAAAATAGAATTCTGTTATGATTATTCTTTTTTTATTAATAAAAAATAAAAAGCTGAATTTTCTTGAGTAAGTACATTTTCAACCTCTTTGTTATAGCAAGCCTAAACATTTTGAAAAACATAATTCCACTTTGACATTACGGGGTATTGCGTGTTCAGGGCTGTTGGGTGTACTGGAGGACTGGAGTTGGGCTGTTTGGGGGTACTGGAGGACTGGAGTTGGGCTGTTGGGAGTACTGGAGGACTGGAGTTGGGCTGTTGGTGGTACTGGAGCACTGGAATTGGTAACCACTGCTGTAGGCCTATGGCTGTGTTGACGTTGCCATTATCAGCAGCAGAATTGGTTCACAGGGCTGATATGCTGAATTTTGTTAAATAAAGAAAATTAATTGGGGAGCTTATGACTGAACAAAAAAATAATGTTTATTTGAGAATACAACACAAAAACACAGACAAATTAGAGACAGATTCCCTTCCACTCTTTATTGCAGGATTGTGATTTGTGATTAATCGACATCAACACTAGTTAATCTTGAATAATAGTTAAGTTAACAATTAAAACGAGTTTAAACACTTAAGGCAAGTAACTTTATGGGTTTGAAATTATGAAAATATTCTCCAGTTATAGTCCATCACCAGAAAAAACTGAGGACAGAGATAATATTCAGGGCTGTCTAACTTGAGCAGCCTGTTTTTTTAAAATGTTTTCTGTCCTCAGGTACAGAGAGCCGTCAAACCCTGTCTGTAGATGAGGAGGTCCCAATAAATGTCCCAAAAGAGTAAAGGTACATCTTGTATGCCATGGATTACACGTGTACCAATGTTTTAGCGAATGTTGTGAACAAAAATACAGTTTAAAAGTCACACTATGTATAAACCTATTACAACTAGAGCCCTGCTGGGTGTGTGAACACTTCTGTTTCAGCCTGATTCAATGTATCAAACCTAATTAGTTAATAATCAAGTGTGCTGTTACTAGGCTGAAAGAGAAGTCTGCTCCCCCAGTAGATCAGGGATCAGTGGAATGAGGTTGGCCACCTCTGGTGTGGACTTATTTTTGTTCACCTGAAATTGTTTTAGTAATAACAGCCTACTTGTTACTAAAATGTCTAAAGTTTACATATGAGGTAGCTTAATTGTATACCTTGAAATTATATGAAAGTGTTGATTCTTTGAAGTTAGAGAATTTCCCAGGACAGACATATCTGATATTGTCACAAAGCTTAAATTCTTGTTAATCTAACTGCATTGTGCAATTTACAGTAGCTATTACAGTCAAATAATACCACGCTATTGTTTGAGGAGAGTGCACAATTTTGAACATAAAAAGTTATTCATAAACAAATTAGGCATATTTGGGCAGTCTTGAAACAACATATGGAACAGAAATGCAATGGTTCATTGGATGAGTCTAAAACGGTGCACATACACTGCTGCCATCTAGTGGCCAAAATGTAAATTGCATCTGGGCTGGAATAATACATTATGGCCTTTGTCTTGCATTTGAAATATGATGGTACAAAAAAAATACAAAAGAACGGTTGGTTCTTTCTTTGTATTATCTTTTACCAGATCTCTTGTGTTATATTTTCCTACATTCCTGCGTTTCCACAAACTTCAAAGTGTTTCCTTTCAAATGGTACCAAGAATATTCATATCCTTGCTTCAGGGCCTGAGTTATGGGCAGTTAGATTTGAGTATGTAATTTCAGGCGAAAATGCAAAAAAAATGGGCGGATCCTTAAGAGGTTATTTACACAGACTAATGGTTGGTACCAACGGATGTCGAAGAAACAGACAAATTCGATGGTACAAGCACACAATGTTTACAGTGAGGGGAAAAAGTATTTGATCCCCTGCTGATTTTGTACGTTTGCCCACTGAAAAAAAGAAATGATCAGTCTATAATTTTAATGGTAGGTTTATTTGAACAGTGAGAGACAGAATAACAACAAAAAAATCAAGAAAAACGCATGTCAAAAATGTTATAAATTGATTTGCATTTTAATGAGGGAAATAAGTATTTGACCCCCTCTCAATCAGAAAGATTTCTGGCTCCCAGGTGTCTTTTATACAGGTAACGAGCTAAGATTAGGAGCACACTCTTAAAGGGAGTGCTCCTAATCTCAGCTTGTTACCTGTATAAAAGACACCTGTCCACAGAAGCAATCAATCAATCAGATTCCAAACTCTCCACCATGGCCAAGACCAAAGAGCTCTCCAAGGATGTCAGGGACAAGATTGTAGACCTACACAAGGCTGGAATGGGCTACAAGACCATCGCCAAGCAGCTTGGTGAGAAGGTGACAACAGTTGGTGCGAATATTCGCAAATGGAAGAAACACAAAAGAACGGTCAATATCCCTCGGCCTGGGGCTCCATGCAAGATCTCACCTCGTGGAGTTGCAATGATCATGAGAACGGTGAGGAATCAGCCCAGAACTACACGGGAGGATCTTGTCAATGATCTCAAGGCAGCTGGGACCATAGTCACCAAGAAAACAATTGGTAACACACTACGCCGTGAAGGACTGAAATCCTGCTGCGCCCGCAAGGTCCCCCTGCTCAAGAAAGCACATATACATGCCCGTGTGAAGTGTGCCAATGAACATCTGAATGATTCAGAGGACAACTGGTTGAAAGTGTTGTGGTCAGATGGAGACCAAAAAGGAGCTCTTTGGCATCAACTCAACTCGCCGTGTTTGGAGGTGGAGGAATGCTGCCTATGACCCCAAGAACACCATCCCCTCATCAAACATGGAGGTGGAAACATTATGCTTTGGGGGTGTTTTTCTGCTAAGGGGACAGGACAACTTCACTGCATCAAAGGGACGATAGACGGGGCCATGTACCGTCAAATCTTGGGTGAGAACCTCCTTCCCTCAGCCAGGGCATTGAAAATGGGTCGTGGATGGGTATTCCAGCATGACAATGACCCAAAACACACGGCCAAGGCAACAAAGGAGTGGCTGGACTAGTGAGTTGTCTAATCCACACCTGGATTAGACAACATTTGCCCATTATTATTTTCTAAATTCTTCAAGCTCTTTCAAATTGGTTGTTGATCATTGCTAGACAATCATTTTAAAGTTTTATCATAGATGTTCAAGTAGCTTTAAGTCAATACTGTAACTCGGCCCCTCAGGAACATTCAATGTCATCTTGGTAAACAGCTGCAGTGTATATTTGGCACTGTGTTTTAGGTTATTGTCCTGCTGAAAAGTGAATTAATCTCAGTGTCTGATGGAAAGCAGACTGAACCAGGTTATCCTTTAGCATTTTACCTGTGCTTAGTTCCATTCCGTTTATTTTTATCCTAAAAAAACTCCCTATTCTTTGCCAATGACCAGCATACCCATAACATGATGCAGCCACCACCATGCTTGAAAATATGAAGAATGCTACTCAGTGATGTGATGTGTTGGATTTGTCCCAAACAAATCACTTTGTATTCAGGACATAAAGTCAATTTCTTTGCAATTTGTTTGCAGTATTACTTCAGTGCCTTGTTGCAAACAGGATGAATGTTTTGGAATAGTTTTATTCTGTATAGGCTTCTTTCTTTTCACCTTGTCGTTTAGTGTTGTGGAGTAACTACATTGTTGTTGATCCATCCTCAGATTTCTCCTGTCACAGCCATTACACTCTGTTTTAAAGTCACCATTGGCCTCACGGTGAAAGCCTCAGGGATCAATTCTAGATCTTATAGAACAAGCCACTTGATGAGCGCCTGAATTAAAATGGTGAACCTGCAATGTTTATGCAATGTGTTTGTTTATAAGCTACTTTCCATGTACACACACTTCACCTTATGTTACATGTTGTTGCTTTCCTTTATGTGCTTGTATTTTGCTCTTAACACTGTACTTCATATAACAGGAAGAAGACTTTGTCCATGTCTCAGATTTCCCAGCTGGCTTCTCCCACCTTATGCACAAAATGAATTTAAAATAGTGTTGCTTAGTTACAAGGCATTATTGTTTAGTTACAAGGCATTATTGTTTAGTTACAAGGCATTATTGTTTAGTTACAAGGCATTATTGTTTAGTTACAAGGCATTATTGTTTAGTTACAAGGCATTATTGTTACTCTACATGACAATATGGAGCGGATCACACTCCTATCAATACTATATGTAGCAGATCTCACTCCTATCCATACTATATGGAGCAGATCTCACTCCTATCAATACTATATGGAGCAGATCTCACTCCTATCAATACTATATGGAGCAGATCTCACTCCTATCCATACTATATGGAGCAGATCTCACTCCTATCCATACTATATGGAGCAGATCACACTCCTATCCATACAATTGGTAATAAGTAATGTTGGTCAAAATGTATTTGGATAGGCTGGATGTTGCATCTGTAGATTGTCACTCAAACTATCAAAACAATCTATGATAACAAACTATCTGTTGATAAGCTACTGATTGCTGAGGTTACAGTTAGGGTTAGGTTTAGAATAAGAGTTAAGGTAAGGGTTAAGTTAAGTTAGGGTAATTGTTAAGTTAGGGTTAAGGTTAGGGTTAAGTTAAAGTTAGGGTAAGGGTTAAGGTTAGGGCTAGTGTAAGGGTTAAGTTAGGGTAAGGGTTAAGGTTAGGGCTAGAGTGAGGGTAAGGGTTAGTTTAGGGTTAGGGTTAAGGTTAGGGCTAGGTTAGGGTAAGGGTTAAGTTAGGGTAAGGGTTAGGGATAAGTTTAGGGCTAGGGTTAGGGTAAGGGTTAAGTTTGGGTAAAGGTTGGGTTAAAGTTCGGGCTAGAGTTAGGGTAAAGGTTAAGTTAGGGATAGGGATAGGGTAAGGGTTAAGGTTTGGGCTTGGGTAAGGCTTAAATTAGGGTAGGGGTTAAGGTTAGGGCTAGAGTGAGGGTAAGGGTTAGTTTAGGGTTAGGGTTAAGGTTAGGGCAAGGGTTAAGTTAGGGTAAGGGTTAGGGATAAGGTTAGGGCTAGGGTTAGGGTAAGGGTTAAGTTTGGGTAAAGGTTAGGGTTAAGGTTTGGGCTAGAGTTAGGGTAAAGGTTAAGTTAGGGATAGGGTAAGGGTTAAAATAGGGTTAGAGTTGGGTTAAGGGTTAAATTAGGGTAAGGGTTAGGGTTATGGTTAGGGCTAGAGTTAGGGTAAAGGTTAAGGCTATAGTTAGGGTAAGGGTTACATTAGGGTGAGAGTTAGGATTGGTAGATGTTAGTCTGTAGAGCATTTACAGACGGACTATCCAAATAAAGCGTTACCGTAATATTTAGTAAAGCATCCAACCTTGCGTAAAATAATGACATTCTGCACTGCCTGTCAGTGTGAGATTATTTAAAAATAGCTCAATGGATTTATGCATCTTTCATTCAGATTTTCCTCTTTCAAAACATTTTAATCATCCCAGTCTGTGATTGGAACATGCTGTTGTACTGTGATCTACAGCACAGGAGGCTGCTGAGAGGACAGCTCATAATTATGGCCCGAAACAGAGTGAATGGAATGTCACCAAACACCTGGAAACCATGTGTTTGATGTATTTCGTACCATTCCACTGACTCCTCTCCAGTCATTACCACTAGAAAGTCCTCCCCAATTAAAGTGCCACCAACCGCCTGTGGTCTATACTTCCTCCTGAGACATGGGAGTGACTGTCTGATCTTTCTCTAAACAGACACTGTGTGATGCAATATTCTGATCTTTCTCTAAATAGACACTGTGCGATGCAATATTCTGATCTTTCTCTAAACAGACACTGTGCGATGCAATATTCTGATCTTTGTTTTATCAGACACTGTGTGATGTAATATTCTGATCTTTGTTTTATCAGACACTGTGTGATGTAATATTCTGATCTTTGTTTTATCAGACACTGTGTGATGTAATATTCTGATCTTTGTTTTATCAGACACTGTGTGATGTAATATTCTGATCTTTGTTTTATCAGACACTGTGTGATGTAATATTCTGATCTTTGTTTTATCAGACACTGTGTGATGTAATAATTTCATTTGTAGAGTGGGTAACAAAAACGTATCAGAGAATTACTATTGGAAAAATGACACAGTGCCGTGGGCTCACACTGAGATAAAGCTAAAAACACCATTAACATAATATAGTATCTCATACAGATTGACATACTAGAGTATCTCCTACAGATTAGACACTAGAGTATCTCTTGCAGATTAACATAATAGAGTATCTCCCACAGATTAACATACTAGAGTATCTAATACAGATTAACATAATATAGTATCTCCTACAGATTAACATAATATAGTATCTCCTACAGATTAACATAACAGAGTATCTCAAACAGATTAACATAATATAGTATCTCCTATAGATTAACATAATATAGTCTCTCATACAGATTAACATAATATAGTATCTCCTACAGATTAACATAATATAGTATCTCCTACAGATTAATGTACTAGAGGATCTACTACAGATTAACATAATAGAGTATCTCATACAGATTAACACAAAATAGTATCTCCGACTGATTAACATACTAGAGTATCTCATTCAGATTAACATAATATAGAATCTCAGACTGATTAACATACTAGAGCTTCTCCTACAGATTAACAAACTAGAGTATCTACTGCAGATTAACAATATAGAGCATCTCAAACAGATTAACACAATAGAGTATATCCTACTGATAAACATCATAGAGTATCTCCTACAGATTAACATTTTAGAGTATTTCCTACAGATTAACATAATATAGAATCTCCTACAGATAAACATAATAGAGTTTATTTTACAGATTAACGTAATACAGATTAACGTACTAGAGTATCTCCAGCAGATTAATATAATATAGTATCGCATACAGATAAATATACTAGATAATCTCCTACAGATTAACATACTAGAGTATCTTCTACAGATTAACACCGTAGAGTATATGCTACATATTAAGAATTATATTGTATGTCAAACAGATTAACGTACTATAGATTCTCCTACAGATTAACATACTATAGAATAAAATACAGATAAGCATACTAGAAATTATGCTACAGATTAACATACTATAGAATCTCCTACAGATCATCTCTACAGATTAACATACTATAGAATCTCCTACAGATGACCATACTAGAGCATCTCTACAGATTAACATAATAGAGTATCTCATATAGATTAAAATAATAGATTGTCTAAAACAGATTAACATAACAGAGTATCTCCTATAGATTAACATAATATAGTATCTCCTACAGATTAGACACTAGAGTATCTCTTGCAGATTAACATAATAGAGTATCTCCCACAGATTAACATACTAGAGTATCTAATATAGATTAACATAATATAGTATCTCCTACAGATTAACATAATATAGTATCTCCTACAGATTAACATAAGAGTATCTCATACAGATTAACATAATATAGTATCTCCTATAGATTAACATAATATAGTCTCTCATACAGATTAACATAATATAGTATCTCCTACAGATTAACATAATATAGTATCTCCTACAGATTAATGTACTAGAGTATCTACTACAGATTAACATAATAGAGTATCTCATACAGATTAACACAAAATAGTATCTCCGACTGATTAACATACTAGAGTATCTCATTCAGATTAACATAATATAGAATCTCCGACTGATTAACATACTAGAGTTTCTCCTACAGATTAACAAACTAGAGTATCTACTGCAGATTAACAATATAGAGCATCTCAAACAGATTAACACAATAGAGTATATCCTACTGATAAACATCATAGAGTATCTCCAACAGATTAACATATATAGTATTGCCTACCCATTAACATTATATAGTGTCTCATACAGATTAACATACTAGAGTGCATACTACCAATTAACATGATATTGTATCTCCTACAGATTAACATTTTACAGTATTTCCTACAGATTAACATAATATAGAATCTCCTACAGATAAACATAATAGAGTTTCTCTTACAGATTAACGTAATACAGATTAACGTACTAGAGTATCTCCAGCAGATTAATATAATATAGTATCGCATACAGATAAATATACTAGATAATCTCCTACAGATTAACATACTAGAGTATCTTCTACAGATTAACACCGTAGAGTATATGCTACATATTAAGAATTATATTGTATGTCAAACAGATTAACGTACTATAGATTCTCCTACAGATTAACATACTATAGAATAAAATACAGATAAGCATACTAGAAATTATCCTACAGATTAACATACTACTAACATACTATCTCCTACAGGTCATCTCTACAGATTAACATACTATAGAATCTCCTACAGATGACCATACTAGAGCATCTCTACAGATTAACATAATAGAGTATCTCATATAGATTAAAATAATAGATTGTCTGAAACAGATTAACATAACAGAGTATCTCCTATAGATTAACATAATATAGTATCTCCTACAGATTAGACACTAGAGTATCTCCTACAGATTAATTCAATAGAGACTCTCTTGCAGATTAACACACTAGAGTATCTCCTAAAGATTAACATAATATTATCTCCTACAGATTAACATAATATTATCTCCTACAGATTAACATAATATTGTATCTCCAACAGATTAGACACTAGAGTATCTCCTACAGATTAATTTAATAGAGACTCTCATACAGATTAACACACTAGAGTATCTCCTACAGATTAAAATACTAAAGAATCTCCTACAGATTAACATAATAGAGTATCTCCTACAGATTAACATACTAGAGTATCTCCTGCAGATTAACATAATAGAGTATATGCTACAGATTAACATAATAGAGTATCTCCTACAGATTAACACACTAGAGTATCTCCTACAGATTTACATAATATTATCTCCTACAGATTCACATACTAAAGTATCTCCTACAGATTAAACACTAGAGTATCTCCTACAGATTCAAATACTAAAGTATCTCATACAGATTAACATACTAGAGTATCTCCTACAGATTAACATACTAGAGTATCTCCTACAGATTAAAATACTAAAGAATCTCCTACAGATTAACATAATAGAGTATCTCCTACAGATTAACATACTAGAGTATCTCCTGCAGATTAACATAATAGAGTATATGCTACAGATTAACATAATAGAGTATTTCCTACAGATTAACATACTAGAGTATCTCCTACAGATTAACATACTATAGTATCTCCTACAGATTAACATACTATAGTATCTCCTACAGATCAACATAATAGAGTATCTCCTACAGATTAACATAATATAGTATCTCATACAGATTAACATACTATAGTATCTCCTACAGATTAACATACCAGAGTATCTCCTACAGATTAAACAACAGAGTATCTCCTACAGATTAACATACTAGAGTAACTCCTGCAGATTAACATAATAGAGTATATGCTACAGATTAACATAATAGAGTATCTCCTACAGATTAACATACTAGAGTATCTCCTACAGATTAACATAATAGAGTATATGCTACAGATTAACATAATATAGTATCTCCTACAGATTAACATACTAGAGTATCTCCTACAGATTAACATACTATAGTATCTCCTACAGATTAACATAATAGAGTATCTCCTACAGATTAAACACTAGAGTATCTCCTACAGATTCACATAATAGAGTATCTCCTACAGATTAACATACTAGAGTATCTCCTACAGATTAACATAATAGAGTATATGCTACAGATTCACATAAGAGAGTATCTCCTACAGATTAACATACTAGAGTGTCTCCTACAGATTAACATAACAGAGTATCTCCTACAGATTAACATAATATAGTATCTCCTACAGATTAGACACTAGAGTATCTCCTACAGATTAACATAATAGAGTATCACATACAGATTAACATAATAGAGTATCTCCTACAGATTAAACACTAGAGTATCTCCTACAGATTAACATACTAGAGTATCTCCTACAGATGAACATAACAGAGTATCTCCTACAGATTAACATAATATAGTATCTCCTACAGATTAGACACTAGAGTATCTCCTAACGATTAATTTAATAGAGACTCTCATACAGATTAAAACACTAGAGTATCTCCTACAGATTAACATAATATTATCTCCTACAGATTCACATACTAAAGTATCTCCTACAGATTAAACACTAGAGTATCTCCTACAGATATAAATACTAAAGTATCTCATACAGATTAACATACTAAAGTATCTCCTACAGATTAACATACTAGAGTATCTCCTGCAGATTAACATAATAGAGTATATGCTACAGATTAACATAATAGAGTATCTCCTACAGATTAACATACTAGAGTATTTCCTACAGATTAAACACTAGAGTATCTCCTACAGATTCAAATACTAAAGAATCTCCTACAGATCAACATACTAGAGTATCTCCTACAGATTAACATACCAGAGTATCTCCTACAGATTAAACAACAGAGTATCTCCTACAGATTAACATACTAGAGTAACTCCTGCAGATTAACATAATAGAGTATATGCTACAGATTAACATAATAGAGTATCTCCTACAGATTAACATACTAGAGTATCTCCTACAGATTAACATACTATAGTATCTCCTACAGATTAACATAATATAGTATCTCCTACTGATTAACATAATAGAGTATCACATACAGATTAACATAATAGAGTATCTCCTACAGATTAAACACTAGAGTATCCCCTACAGATTCACATATATAGTATTGCCTACCGATTAACATTATATAGTGCCTCATACAGATTAACATACTAGAGTGCATACTACCAATTAACATGATATTGTATCTCCTACGGATTAACATTTTAGAGTATTTCCTACAGATTAACATAATATAGAATCTCCTACAGATAAACATAATAGAGTTTCTCTCACAGATTAACGTAATACAGATTAATGTACTAGAGTATCTCCAGCAGATTAATATAATATAGTATCGCATACAGATAAATATACTAGATAATCTCCTACAGATTAACATACTAGAGTATCTTCTACAGATTAACACCGTAGAGTATATGCTACATATTAAGAATTATATTGTATGTCAAACAGATTAACGTACTATAGATTCTCCTACAGATTAACATACTGTAGAATAAAATACAGATAAGCATACTAGAAATTATCCTACAGATTAACATACTATAGAATCTCCTACAGATCATCTCTACAGATTAACATACTATAGAATATCCTACAGATGACCATACTAGAGCATCTCTACAGATTAACATAATAGAGTATCTCATATAGATTAAAATAATAGATTGTCTAAAACAGATTAACATAACAGAGTATCTCCTATAGATTAACATAATATAGTATCTCCTACAGATTAGACACTAGAGTATCTCCTACAGATTAATTCAATAGAGACTCTCTTGCAGATTAACACACTAGAGTATCTCCTACAGATTAACATAATATTATCTCCTACAGATTAACATAATATTATCTCCTACAGATTAACATAATATTGTATCTTCAACAGATTAGACACTAGAGTATCTCCTACAGATTAATTTAATAGAGACTCTCATACAGATTAACACACTAGAGTATCTCCTACAGATTAAAATACTAAAGAATCTCCTACAGATTAACATAATAGAGTATCTCCTACAGATTAACATACTAGAGTATCTCCTGCAGATTAACATAATAGAGTATATGCTACAGATTAACATAATAGAGTATCTCCTACAGATTAACACACTAGAGTATCTCCTACAGATTTACATAATATTATCTCCTACAGATTCACATACTAAAGTATCTCCTACAGATTAAACACTAGAGTATCTCCTACAGATTCAAATACTAAAGTATCTCATACAGATTAACATACTAGAGTATCTCCTACAGATTAACATACTAGAGTATCTCCTACAGATTAAAATACTAAAGAATCTCCTACAGATTAACATAATAGAGTATATCCTACAGATTAACATACTAGAGTATCTCCTGCAGATTAACATAATAGAGTATATGCTACAGATTAACATAATAGAGTATCTCCTACAGATTAACATACTAGAGTATCTCCTACAGATTAACATACTATAGTATCTCCTACAGATTAACATACTATAGTATCTCCTACAGATCAACATAATAGAGTATCTCCTACAGATTAACATAATATAGTATCTCATACAGATTAACATACTATAGTATCTCCTACAGATTAACATACCAGAGTATCTCCTACAGATTAAACAACAGAGTATCTCCTACAGATTAACATACTAGAGTAACTCCTGCAGATTAACATAATAGAGTATATGCTACAGATTAACATAATAGAGTATCTCCTACAGATTAACATACTAGAGTATCTCCTACAGATTAACATAATAGAGTATATGCTACAGATTAACATAATAGAGTATCTCCTACAGATTAACATACTAGAGTATCTCCTACAGATTAACATACTATAGTATCTCCTACAGATTAACATAATAGAGTATCTCCTACAGATTAAACACTTGAGTATCTCCTACAGATTCACATAATAGAGTATCTCCTACAGATTAACATACTAGAGTATCTCCTACAGATTAACATAATAGAGTATATGCTACAGATTCACATAATAGAGTATCTCCTACAGATTAACATACTAGAGTGTCTCCTACAGATTAACATAACAGAGTATCTCCTACAGATTAAGATAATATAGTATCTCCTACAGATTAGACACTAGAGTATCTCCTACAGATTAACATAATAGAGTATCACATACAGATTAACATAATAGAGTATCTCCTACAGATTAAACACTAGAGTATCTCCTACAGATTCACATAATAGAGTATATCCTACAGATTAACATACTAGAGTATCTCCTACAGATTAACATAACAGAGTATCTCCTACAGATTAACATAATATAGTATCTCCTACAGATTAGACACTAGAGTATCTCCTAACGATTAATTTAATAGAGACTCTCATACAGATTAAAACACTAGAGTATCTCCTACAGATTAACATAATATTATCTCCTACAGATTCACATACTAAAGTATCTCCTACAGATTAAACACTAGAGTATCTCCTACAGATACAAATACTAAAGTATCTCATACAGATTAACATACTAAAGTATCTCCTACAGATTAACATACTAGAGTATCTCCTACAGATTAAAATACTAAAGAATCTCCTACAGATTAACATAATAGAGTATCTCCTACAGATTAACATACTAGAGTATCTCCTGCAGATTAACATAAATGAGTATATGCTACAGATTAACATAATAGAGTATCTCCTACAGATTAACATACTAGAGTATTTCCTACAGATTAAACACTAGAGTATCTCCTACAGATCAACATAATAGAGTATCTCCTACAGATTAACAAAATATAGTATCTCATACAGATTAACATACTATAGTATCTCCTACAGATTAACATACTAGAGTATCTCCTACAGATTAAACAACAGAGTATATCCTACAGATTAACATACTAGAGTAACTCCTGCAGATTAACATAATAGAGTATATGCTACAGATTAACATAACAGAGTATCTCCTACAGATTAACATAATATAGTATCTCCTACAGATTAGACACTAGAGTATCTCCTACAGATTAATTTAATACAGACTCTCATACAGATTAACACACCAGAGTATCTCCTACAGATTAACATAATATTATCTCCTACAGATTCACATACTAAAGTATCTCCTACAGATTAAACACTAGAGTATCTCCTACAGATTCAAATACTAAAGTATCTCATACAGATTAACATACTAGAGTATCTCCTACAGATTAACATAATAGAGTATCCCCTACAGATTAACATACTAGAGTATATCCTACAGATTAAACACTAGAGTATCTCCTACAGATTCAAATACTAAAGTATCTCCTGCAGATTAACATAATAGAGTATATGCTACAGATTAACATAATAGAGTATATTCTACAGATTCACATATTAAAGTATCTCCTACAGATTAACATACTAGAGTATCTCCTACAGATTAACATACTAGAGTATCTCCTACACATTAAACACTAGAGTATCTCCTACAGATTCAAATACTAAAGTATCTTCTACAGATCAACATAATAGAGTGTCTCCTACAGATGAACATAATATAGTATCTCATACAATGAACATAATAGAGTATCTCCTACAGATTAAACACTAGAGTATCTCCTACAGATTAACATCATAGAGTATCTCCTACAGATTAAACACTAGAGTATCTCCTACAGATGAACATACTAGAGAATCTCCTGCAGATTAACATAATAGAGTATATGCTACAGATTAACATAATAGAGTATCTCCTACAGATTAACATACTAAAGTATTTCCTACAGATTAACCTAATATAGTATCTCATACAGATTAACATAATATAGTATCTCATACAGATTAACATACTAGAGTATCTCCTACAGATTAACATAATAGAGTATATGCTACATATTAACATAATAGAGTATCTCCTACAGATTAACATACTAGAGTATTTCCTACAGATTAACATAATAGAGTATATGCTACAGATTAACATAATAGAGTATATCCTACAGATTAACATACTAGAGTATTTCCTACAGATTAACATAATATAGTATCTCATACAGATTAACATAATATAGTATCTCATACAGATTAACATAATAGAGTATCTCCTACAGATTAACATAATAGAGTATCTCCTACAGATTAACATACTAGAGTAACTCCTGCAGAGTAACATAATATAGTATCTCATACAGATTAACATACTAGAGTATCTCCTACTGATTAACATACTTGTCACAAACGTCGTTAAGGACAGACCAAGGCGCAGCGGTTATAGTGCTCATTCTTACTTGTTTATTTAAAGAGAACACTTTAACAAAGAAAAAACAAACGACCACAAACTGTTCCGTAAAATTCACAGATTATAACGGAAAATAACCACCCACAAAACCCAAAGGAAAACAGGCTGCCTAAGTATGGCTTCCAATCAGAGACAACGAAAGACACCTGCCTCTTATTGGAAACCACACTCGGCCAAACATGGAAAACGAAACATAGAAAATGAAAACTAGAATCAAACTCCCCTAGAGCAAAAACCCCAAAACACACAAAACAAACACCCCTCGCCACACCCTGACCATACTACAATGACAAAAGACCCCTTTACTGGTCAGGACGTGACAATACTAGAGTATCACCTACAGATTAAACACTAGAGTATCTCCTGCAGATTAACATAATAGAGTATCTCATACAGATTATCATTATATATTATCTCATACATATTAACAAAATATTGTATCTCCTACAGATTAACATATTATAGTATCTCCTACAGATTAACATCCTAGATTATATCCTACAGATTAACAAAATATTGTATCTCTTACAGATTAACATACCAGAGTATATTTTACAGATTAACATAGTATAGTATCTCATACAGATTATCATTATATAGTATATGCTACAGATTAACAAAATATTGAATCTCCAACAGATTAACATACCAGAGTATCTCCTGCAGATTAACATAATAGAGTATCTCATACAGGTTAATATAATCAAAGATGGACGACAGTGTAGGTAACAAATATCCTCAGAAGCATTTGTGCATTCCTGAGCTAGCAGCATCATTCCTCCCTTCTGCCTGCTTCTTCACATCTACTGCTACAGCTTCTTACAGCCAAATTAGAGAGAGAGAGAGCGAGAGAGAAAGAGGGAGAGGGAGTGAGAGATGGGGAGGGATGGAAGGAGGGAGAGAGTGAGGAGGGGAGAGTGTGTGTGTGTGTGTGTGTGTGTGTGTGTGTGTGTGTGTGTGTGTGTGTGTGTGTGTGTGTGTGTGCGTGCGTGTGTGTGTGTGTGTGTATGCGTTCGTGTGCGTATGTGTGTGCGTGTTTGTGCGTGTGTGTGCGCGTGTGTGTGTGTGCATGAGGAAAGCAGTGTGATGCACGGCAAGAGAGAGGGAGAGATACTGCTGAATCCTGGTTGGCTGTGGAGCAGTGGCTGACTCAGTGGATCTAGAGATAGACAGAGAGAGAGTGAGAGAGAGAGAGAGAGAGAGACAGACAGACACACAGGGAGAGAAACAGAGAGCCCTTTCCTCGACCAGTGGCTCTCTTTCATTGGCTCGGTGCACTGGACCGGCAAACAGGAAACACTACAACACCATGCCTGTTTCTGTCGCTACATCAAGTCTCTACCACTACCGCTGCTACTACCTCGCAGCATCTTCACTAGAACCAGCCAGGACTCAGACAGAGGATCAGAGAGAGAGAGCGGGAAGCCCCCTGAAGACAGGCTCAGCGGAGTAAAGAAACAGAGACTGTGGCTGAGGCTGGACCAGGGCTACGGAGCTACAGACTGAAGCCAAGCAGCTGCTGTGTTTCTGTTCCTGCTCCCTGCTGCTGGAGCTCCATGCGAGAGGAGAAAAGTGGAGCGGCGGAAAGAGAGAACTGCTGTTGAGAGTCTGGAAGAGCTGGAAGACGGAAACAAAGCCCACATAGCAACACAGCTCTGAAGTGGCCCCGAGAGACATACTGACTGACTCTCAAGTGGCTCAAGAGAGACAGACTGACTGACTGCTGCTCCAGTGATGCTCAAGTCCACGTTGTGATGCTCCAAGACTCTTCTCTTCACTTCTTATCAGCACACCTGACTGAAGGACTGACCCTAGGGGTTGTGACCAGAGCAGTGGCTCATACTGACAACACACAGCGGGACTTAAAAGGACTTCCGATATAAGTCATCTCGACCTGAACCTGTAGAATTCGCTTGACGTCTGACTGTCAGCGCATGGAACACTGAACGGCTCCCGTTAAAAGGACTTTGGTACAGGTTCTGTAGCTCTACGGTCAGACTCTTGTAGATGTAAGACTTCATTGTTTTACTTCTCTTGATTCTGACTGTTTGTCTGTGCGCTCAGTGGAAGACCCCCTCCAGCTCGTGCCTCATGGCTTGCTACTATATCGTCATCAGTTCTACTCACCTCAGCAACGGCCACTTCAGGAACATCAAGGGAGTTTTCCGCGGCCCCCTCAGCAAAAATGGCAACAAGAACTTGGTAAGTACTCTACATCTTAACTTTGTCTCATGTGTTACTTTCTGCTTGTATCTGAGTGAATATCTGATACTTTCTCCTTGTGTCTGAGTGAGTATCTGGTACCTTATCATTGTGTCTCAGTGAGTATCTGGTACCTTCTCCTTGTGTCTGAGTGAGTATCTGGTACCTTCTCCTTGTGTCTGAGTGAGTATCTGGTACCTTCTCCTTGTGTCTGAGTGAATATCTGGTACCTTCTCCTTGTGTCTGAGTGAGTATCTGGTACCTTCTCCTTGTGTCTGAGTGAGTATCTGGTACCTTCTCCTTGTGTCTGAGTGAGTATCTGGTACCTTCTGCTTGTGTCTGAGTGAGTATCTGGTGCTTGTGTTCTCTGCTACGCCAGGCTGGAGGGAGGTATTTCAGAACTTGTAACTGTAGTATTTCATATTTATTATGATCCTGGGTTCCAAATATGATTAAAACTATGACATCACAATAACAACCTACATCATAAATAACGCAACACATCATTATTATGTTATTCCTCTCTTATTACAGAGGACCAATATAATATCCACAATACCACAATGTGTGTGTGTGTAGAATGTGTGTGTTAGAGCCTGTGTCAGTATACGTGTGTGTGTGTGTGTGTGTGTGTGTGTATGTTTGTGTGTCTTCAAAAGTCAAGATGGAACATTGGACCTAAATTAACTATTTTGTTTGTGACACTGATCATTCTATTCTGTCCGTAAGAACATTGGAACTAAATTAGCTCTTAAAGCTTTTAAATTGACTTAGTTGGACATGGAAGCAAACAGTAAGACTTTCTATCTTACTCTTTTTCGGGTCCTTTGCCTCTTTCTTAAATGTAAAAACATATATATTTCTGTAAACACACTACACTAGTGTGGGGTTGCATCAGTTTAGACTCTTTGTTATTTTCCACATAAAAAAAAAGTTATTTCCTGACTGTTGACAGAACAGAACATAATGGGTAATGTGTCGCAGATGGACATGTTCTGACCAGTGGCCGTGTCTAAATTCCTACCAGATGGGTGGCGAGGATGCTGCTAATCTCTCTTACACGCAGTCATAGTCCTTAATCATTTTTACTGTAGCTAGTGGTTTAGTCTGATGCCAAATGAATCGTTCTATTTGTCCAACCAGATCCGGGCCTTCTAGAACACACTATTAATCCTTCTGTTAGTCCAATCAGAGACTAGCATTCTAGAACACACTATTAATCCTTCTGTTAGTCCAATCAGAGACTTGCATTCTAGAACACACTATTAATCCTTCTGTTTGTCCAATCAGAGACTAGCATTCTAGAACACACTATTAATCCTTCTGTTTGTCCAATCAGAAACTAGCATTCTAGAACACACTATTAATCCTTCTGTTAGTCCAATCAGAGACTAGCATTCTAGAACACACTATTAATCGTTCTGTTTGTCCAATCAGAGACTAGCATTCTAGAAAACACTATTAATCCTTCTGTTTGTCCAATCAGAGACTAGCATTCTAGAACACACTATTAATCCTTCTGTTTGTCCAATCAGAGACTAGCATTCTAGAACACACTATTAATCCTTCTGTTTGTCCAATCAGAGACTAGCATTCTAGAACACACTATTAATCCTTCTGTTAGTCCAATCAGAGACTAGCATTCTAGAACACACTATTAATCCTTCTGTTTGTCCAATCAGAGACTAGCATTCTAGAACACACTATTAATCCTTCTGTTTGTCCAATCAGAGACTAGCATTCTAGAACACACTATTAATCCTTCTGTTTGTCCAATCAGAGACTAGCATTCTAGAACAAACATATCAAATTCCACAATCAGAACTCGGAATCTGGGGCAACACAGTGGGGAAATTAGGGAAGAGGAGAACTATGTCTAGAGATTCGCTTGGATAGATTTCCTGGCTATTAATTATGTAAACAAAAGTGTGATCTCGCCATTGTTTGTCATATTTAGGAAGATCATCGCCCACACTAGATATTATCAGTGACGTTGCCCTGATTACTCACTACACACAGTAATCTAATTAAAATGCAAGAGTTCCTGAAAGGAAGAAATGCCTCCACTTTTTAAAGCTTTGAATATGAATATGCTACTGATGAAATTGCTTATGTTCTCCCTCAAAACATTCGTCTACCGAGCAGAACAGAGCTTTCCTGACAGCCGGCTCTCCCTCTTTAAAGAATCGGAAATGATTTGAGATAAAATATTGAAGCACTCTATTCCCACTTATGTAGTAGTAGCATGCAGCCTTCCACTTCCTCCTGCCTCCCGTTTCCTCCTGCCTCCCGCTTCCTCCTACCTCCCGCTTCCTCCTGCCTCCCGCTTCCTCCTGCCTTCCACATCCTTCTGCCTCTCTCCTTATTCCCCTCCCTCCCTCCTCCCTCCCTCCCTCCCTCCCTCCCTCCCTCCCTCCCTCCCTCCCTCCCTCCCTCCTCCTCCTGCCTCTCTCCTCCTTCCTTTCTCCTCCTCCCTCCTTCCCACCTCCTCCTTCCTCTCTCCTCCTGCCTCTCTCCTCCTCCCTCCTTCCCACCTCCTCCTTCCTATCTCCTCCTCCATCTCTCCTCCTCCCTCTCGCCTCTTCCCTATCGCCTCCTACACCATCTCTCCACCATCTCTCCTCCTCCCTCTCGCCTCCTTCCACTTGCCTCCCGCATCCTGTTTAAAAGAATAACATAGCCGGCGCGTCAGGTGGCACGGCACTGAGAAGGGAGCAGGCAGCAGCAGCAACATATTGTTTAAAGACAATAGGAAAGAATAGAGTTACTCCTCCGCTCCTCACTGTGGCCAGGACTGGCTGCTGTGGGCCATTACCCAGGCTCCAAACCCCCTCTACCCCTCACCGCTATCGCTTCACTCCATCGTTCACCGGGAGACCTGATGTCATTTAATCTAGAATTACTGAGGCCGGGAGCAGAGGAGGGGAGTGATGGGGGATGTCCCTTCCTGGCACCACACAGACAGATACTGTAAATATACCTCCCTGCTCTACTCTCTCTCTCTCACTCTCTCTCTTTCTCGGGTCTCTCTCTCTCTCTCCCTCTCTCTCTCTGCTGTAAATCTGCTGCTGTGGCTCCAGAGTGTACACAATAACACAACCCGACACACTGCATGGGAATGTAACTCTTTGTAAGAGCTCTGCTTATCCCTCCGTTGGTGCAGTGCCATCTGGCTACAAACAGCATAGCACAGCGAGAGCAGCACAGAGCTGAGATTTCCGTCCAAAGAAAATGTGCGGCCATACAACAATTTGTTACAGCAGATTTAGTGGTTCCAGCTACGGCATTAAGCGAGAAGGAGGAGAGGAGGAGAGAGAGGAGAGGAGGAGAGGGGAGAAAAGAAGGATAGGAGGGGAGGCTTCCTTCACATTAAGCTTGGCAGAGACCTACAGCAGAAAGAGAGAGAGAGAGAGAGAGAGAGAGAGCGAGAGAGGGGGAGAGAGGGAGAGGGAGGGAGGGAGAGATAGGAAGATAGAGAGATGGAGAGAGAGAGAGAGAGAGAGAGAGATGAACCTGAGAAAGAGAGAGAGTGAAGTGAGAGAGAGAAAGAGAGAGAGAGAGAGAGAGATGAACCCGAGAAGGAGAGAGAGTGAAGTGAGAGAGGGCGAGAGGGAGAGAGAGAAAGAGCGAGAGGGAGGGAGCAGAGCAGGGAGGTATAATTAGAGGCTGTCTGTGTGACTAGAGAAAGAGGAGAGAGATAGAGCGACAGAGAGAGAGAGAGAGAAAGACAGGGAGTTAGAGAGAATGAGAGACAGAGAGAGAGACAGCGAGAGAGAGAGAGAGAGAGAGAGACAGGGAGAGAGAGAGAATATAGAGAGAGAAAGAGAGAGAAAGAGGGATAAATAACTACAGAAAAAGAGGAGAGAGATAGAGAGACAAAGAGCGAGAGAGAGAGAGAGAGAGAGAGAGAGAGAGAGAGGAAGGCAGAGGTGGAAGGGGGAAAGGAGAGAGGGGAGGCTCCTCCAGTGGTCATTATACTCCGGTAGACATGATGCTGCTGCTTGGTGGTAATGGAGAGCCTCTCAGAGAGAGAGAGAGAGACAGAAAACTGGAATTACAGGTACTTACTATGTGAGCAGCCGCTAGATTGCTGCTATGTCCGCCCACTCAGTATATCAACACGCATCACAGGGCACAGTACGGCTCGACAGAATAATCATCACCACATTAGAAACAAACAACAAATGAGAGGATTCAGTGAAAGCTCATGTGGCCAAGGTTCAATTCTTCAAGGTTCAATTCTTCAAGGTTCAATTCTTTCCGCTGGTGTTTTGAAATCTGTCCATAAATGAGTGGTGTCATTGTGGATTGTTGAATTAACTTAGGTCTGGTGGCATTTGAAGTGTAGTGCAGGATTTATGCTTTGGTTTTTTTTATAAGTGAGTGCTCATCATTGTAGCCTTTGGAGTTTAGCTTCACTGAAACCTGGAGGCATTTGAAGCCACGTAGGACTGATGTAAACGTACAGTATGGGTGCTGTCTGAAGTGATGGAAGAAGTACCCAAAATGACTCAAGTAAAAAGTGAAAGTTACCCTGTTAAATAAAACTTGAGTAAAAGTCTAAAAGTATTTGGTTTTAAATATACTTATGTCTCAAAAGTACAAGTATACGTTATTTAATATTACTTGTATTAAGCAAATCAGACGGCACAATTATATTTTTACATTTTTTATTTACTGATAGCCAGGGGCACACTCCAACACTCAGACGTTATTTAGAAATTAAGCATTAGTGTTTAGTGAGCCCGCCAGATCAGAGGCAGTAGGGATGACCAGGGATGTTCTCTGTTTAGTGAGTCCTCCAGATCAGAGGCAGTAGGGATGACCAGGGATGTTCTCTGTTTAGTGAGTCCTCCAGATCAGAGGCAATAGGGATGACCAGGGATGTTCTCTTGATAAGTGTGTGAATTTCCTGCTAAGCATTCAAAATGTAAGAAGTACTTTTGGGTGTCAGGGAAAATATATGGAGTAAAAACTATATCATTTTGTTTAGTAATGTAGTGAAGTAAAAGTTGTCAAAAATATAAATAGTAAAGTACAGATATCTCCCAAAATAACTTAAGTTGTACTTTAATGTATTTCTTTATTTATGTACTGTACACCACTGGTTATCCTACTGTGATACGATGACATTTAAATGAAGTTCATCATTGAGGGTTTTTGGAGACTTCAATCTGGGTGCTTTAGAAACTTTGTAGTGCTGGACTGATGGTATGGATGGATGTTAGATTGAGTTGCTGTTAACTCTGGCTGGCTGTGAAGTAGAGAGAAAAAGACAAACCTCATCCCTAGAGAGACCTCATCCATAGAGAGATCTCATCCCTAGAGAGATGTCATCCCTAGAGAGATGTAAGGCGCACAAGACTTCAGTCCAAACAGTAGGACTACAGCTTCTATCATATGGCTTAACAGCTGGTGGTTTAACACAAGAGAGAGTGTAAACAGTTAGGCTTCTATCATATGGCTTAACAACTGGTGGTTTAACACAAGAGAGAGTGTAAAGACTGAGGCTCTTCTCATCTCTTTCTAAGTTCCAACTTTAGCACTAATTGCATTATATCGATGTCATTCCAAAGAGTAGGACTAGTATCAAATCCCTTACAGCTAGTGGTTTTATAAAAGAGAGAAGCGATGCTGTAGTCGTCCCACTTTAATTTCCTCTACACTCATCATCACTCTGATCTTCTGCAACATTTATTTGATTGGAGCACGATATACTGGGCTGTGCTGCAGAGAATATAAACAAATTCTGCTTTAAATAATTACAGTGACATCAGAATGTATTCACAACCCTTGACTTTTTCCACCTTCTGTTGTTGTTACAGCCTGAATTTAAAATGGATTAGATTGAGATTTTGTGTCACTGGCCTAAACAAAAGAAACATCATATCCAAGCGGAATAATGTTTTTAGACATTTTTACAAATTAAGAAAAAATGAAAGTTGCCCTTGTCTTGAGTCAACCCCTTTTGTTATGGCAAGCCTAAATAAGTTCATTACTAAATATCTGCTTAACAAGTCACATAACAAGTTGCATGGACTTATTCTGTGTGCAGTAATAGTTTTTAACGTTATTTTCTGTACTCTCTGTACCCCACACATATAACTATCTGCAAGGTCCCTCAGTCGAGCAGTGAGTTTTAAACACAGATTCAACCACAAAGACCAGGGAGGTTTTTGAATGTCTCTCAAAGAAGGGCACCGATTGGTGGATGGATAAAAATAAATAAAAGCAGACATTGAATATTACTTTGAGGACGGTGAAGTTATTAATGACTCTTTGGATGGTGTATCAATACACCCAGTCACTTCAAAGATACAGGCATCCTTCCTAACTCAGTTGCCTGAGAGGAAGGAAATCACTCATATTTAAAAATGTTTTTTACTTTTATTTAACTTGGCAAGTCAGTTAAGAACAAATTATTTTTTTCAATGAAGGCCTAGGAACAGTGGGTTAACTGCTTTGTTCAGGGGCAGAACGACAGATTTTTACCTTGTCAACTCAGGGATTCAATCTTGAAACCTTTCGGTTACTAGTCCAATGCTCTAACCACTAGGCTACCTTGCCGCCCCTGGATCAACAACCATGAGGCCAATGGTGACATTAAAACTGTTACAGAGTTTAATGGGTGTGATAGGAGAGATCTGATGATGGATCAACACCTTTGTAGTTACTCCACTATACTAACTTAAATGACAGATTGAAAAGGAGGAAGCCTGTATAGAATAAAACATATTCCAAAACATGCATCCTGTTTGCAATAGGGCACTAAAATAATACTGCCAAAAATGTGGTAAAGAAATGCACTTTTTGTCCTGAATACAAAGTGTTATGTTTGGGGGCAAATCCAACACAACACAACACATCACTGAGTACCACTCTTCATATTGTCAAGCATGGTGGTGGCTGCATCATGTTATGGGTATGCTTGTCATTGGCAAGGACTTGGGAGTTTTTTAGGATAAAAAAAATCCAGCATAGAGCTAAGCACAGGCAAAATCCCACAGAAAAACTTGGTTCAGTATGCTTTCCACCAGACACTGGGAGACATATTCACTTTTCAGTAAGACAATAACCGAAAACACAAATCTACGCCGGAGATGTTTACCAAGATGACATTGAATGTTCCTGAGTGGCCTAGTTACCGTTTTGATGTAAATCAGCTTGTCTATGGCAAGACTTGAAAATGGCTATCTAGCAATGATCAACAACCAACTTTACAGAGCCGGAAAAATTAAAAAAATAATAATGTCAAATATTGTACTATCCAGGTGTGCAAAGCTCTTAGAGACTTACCCAGAAAAACTCACAGCTGTAATCACAGCTAAAGGTGCTTCTAACATGTTTTGACTCAGGGGGTTGAATACTTAAGTCAATGAGATATTTCTGAATTTCATTTTCCATTTTCTTTTCTAAAAACATGTTTTCACTTTGTCATTATGGGGCATTGCGTGTAGATGGGTGAGAAAAACTATATTTAATACGTTTTAAATTCCGGCTGTAAAATGTGGATTAAGTCAAGTGGTATGAATACTTTCTGAAGGTGCTGTATTAACGGCATAGGCAAAGATGGCTTATAAGTGACCTACCCCCCCAATATTCCAGAAGACTATTTTGTCCCCCCCCAATATTTTTACAGGAGCTCAGCGATTTTATTTGTTTTATAATTATTGTATTTGTTTCCCTCTGTTCTGCATATTGTGCTGTCAGAAAAAAAGGGAAAATAATCAAGTTACTGTTTTATCGCTCTGTGGTGCTGTGTTGCATTCTGTGCTGTCTGTAGTGTATTTGTATTTGTAATTTTTATGGATCCCCATTAGCTGCTGCCAAGACTCTTCCTGGGGTCCAGCAAAATTAACACATTCATAACAGATTTCACAACACACTAAGTGTGTGCCCTCAGGCCCCTACTCCACAGTGTGTATAGTCCATATGCTATTATGTGTGTGTGTGTGTGTGTGTGTGTGTGTGTGTGTGTGTGTGTGTGTGTGTGTGTGTGTGTGTGTGTGTGTGTGTGTGTGTCTGTCTGTGCCAATGTTTGTGGTGCTTCACAGCCCCCACTGTTCCATAAGGTGTATTTTTATCTGTTTTTTAAATCTGATTCTACTGCTTGCATCAGTTACCTGATGTGGAATAGAGTTCCATGTAGTCATGGCTCTATGTAATACTGTGCACCTCCCATAGTCTGTTCTGGACTTGGGGATTGTGAAGAGACCTCTTGTGGCATGTCTTGTTGGGTATGCATAGGTGTCTGAGCTGTGTACTAATCGTTTAAGCAGACAGCTCAATGCTTTCAACTTGTCAATACCTCTCATAAATAAAAGTAGTGATGAAGACAATCTCTCCTCCACTTTGAGCCATTAGAGATTAACATGAATATTATTAATATTAGCTCTCTGTGTACATCCAAGGGCCAACTGTGCTGCCCTGTTCTGAGCCAATTGCAATTTTCCTTCGTCCCTCTTAGTGGCACCTGACCACATGACTGAAAAGTAGTCCAGGTGTGACAAAACTAGGGCCTGTAGCACCTGCCTTGTTGATAGTGCTGTTAAGAAGGTAGAGCAGCGCTTTATTGTGGACAGACTTCTCCCCATGTTAGCTACTGTTGTATCAATATATTTTGACCATGATAGTTTATAATCCAGGGTTACTCCAAGAAGTTTAGTCACCTCAACTTACTCAATTTCCACAATATTTATTACAAGATTTAGTTGAGGTTTAGGTTTTAGTGAATGATTTGTCCCAAATACAATGCTTTTACTTTTTTAAGTATTTAGTACTAATTTATTCCTTGCCACCCATTCTGAAACTAACTGCAGCTCTTTGTTAAGAGTCATTTCAGTCGCTGTAATAGCTGACATGTATAGTGTTGAGTCATCCGCATACATAGACGCACAAAGCCAGTTGCATGTCGTTAGTAAAGATTGAAAAAGTAAGGGGCCTAGACAGCTGCCCTGGGGAATTCCTGATTCTACCTGGATTATGTTGGAGAGGCTTCCATTACAGAACACCCTTTGTGTTCTGTTAGACAGGTAACTCTTTATCCACAATATAGCAGGGGATGTAAAGCTATAACACATACGTTTCTTCAGCAGTAGACTTCGATCAAAAGCCGCACTGAAGTCTAACAAAACAGTTCCCACAATTTTTTTCTCATCAATTTCTCTCAGCCAATCATCAGTCATTTGTGTAAGTGCTGTACTTGTTGAATGTCCTTCCCTATAAGCATGCTGAAAGTATGTTGTCAATTTGTTTACTGTAAAAGAGCATTGTATCTGGTCAAACACAATTATTTAAAAAACTTTACTAAAGGTTGGTAACCGGTCGACTGGTCGGCTATTTGAGCTTTACTATTCTTGGGACGCTGAATGACTTTTGCTTCCCCCCAGGATTGGGTGCACACGATTTTATAGTAGGCTAATATTGAAGATATGGCAAATAAGAACATCAAAATTGTCCGCTATTATCCTCAGTAATTCTCCATCCAAGTTGTCAGACCACAGTGCCTTGTCATTGTTAAAAGACAACAATAATTATTTTCACCTCTTCCACACTCACTTTACAGATTTTAAAATTACAATTATTGTCTTTCATGATTTGGTCAGATACCTGGGTGTGTAGTGTCAGCGTTTGTTGCTGGCATGTCATGCCTAAGTTTGCTAATTTTTCCATGGGGATTGATGAGGAATTTTCTTAATGGGTCATTGATAAGTCATTGTCTCAACGCAGCCTTATAATGCTGTGAAAGGATACAGGAACACAAATTATTTGGGTGGATCCCATCCTCCTTATAAAATGTGTTTTGTGGCCTCCCAAGTTGCGCAGTGGTCTAAGGCACTGCATCGCAGTACTAGCTGTGCCACTGGAGAATCTGGGTTTGAGTCCAGGCTCTGTCGCGGCTGGCCACAACCAGGAGACTCATGGGGCGGTGCACAATTGGCCCAGCGCCATCCGGGTTTAGGGGAGCGTTTGGCCAGCAGGGATGTCCCGGGCCCATCGTGCACTAGCGACTCCTGTTGCAGGCCGGGCACAGTGCAAGCTGACACGGTCGCCAGGTGTACAGTGTTTCCTCTGACACGTTGGTGCGGCTGGCTTCTGGGTTAAGTGGACATTGTGTCAAGAAGCAGTACAATTTGTTTGGGTTGTGTTTCGGAGGACGCACAGCTCGACCTCACTTCTCCCGAGTCCGTATGGAAGTTGCAGCGATGAGACAAGATTGTAACTACCAATAGGATACCACGAAATTGGGGAGAACATTTTTTAAATTAAAAATATTTGAAAGAAAAAGTGTTTCGTTTCCAAAAGGTAAAAGTTACACCTATTGAGCTATAATAGTCACGTAGCCAGTTGTGAAGAGAAAGAATCCTGCTAAAGCAATGCCACAATTCAGAGAGGACACAAGGCCAGATATGATTAGCCTTTTATTATTGTCTAGCAGAGTCAATCCACTGTTTGAAATCTAGTTTCAACTGCTCAGAGTGCCCTTAACAATGTCATTAAAACCCACATGGACTATGATAGAATCAATGTCCATGTCCTGGTGTAGTACATTCAGGAGCAGTTCATTAATGTCATTTACTCGAGCTCCGGCATAGGATACTGTTTTTGAATCAGGAAAAGTCACCTTTCTTACCATGGAGCTTCCCAAAATCACGGCTGGCGAGAAGGACGAGGAAATCCCCACTGCACAATCCAGAGCAGGGATGGAATATTGCCCATGTCGACTTAGGATGTCGAGTAGGAGTAGGCACAGCGGCCGCAGACACTGCTACCCACAGCAATGAAGGTGCAGGAAGATCAGGCGGTGTAACTATTTGTTTTTTTGTATCTGCTCCTGGCCTTTCGTTGGAAGTGTAGTCTGCTTTGCAGGAGGCCGCTGACTTCGGCTTCCACGGCTCGTGACATGCGACCATCGTTGATTGCCATGCTCCTCTTGCTGTGCTTCTTTGACTCCGCTATCAGATGAGGGAAGAGAGGCAGGAGATGGCTCCCCTGATGAACGAACTCCGAGCAACACCGGCCAGTCGGATAACAACAAACAACATGCGCGAACGCCGTCCAGCCACCGGCGTATAAAAGGTAAACATTCCACTCTGCATTTTCCCCCAGTTTCTTACGTAGGCTGGCGACCTGCTTGATTAAGGAAGCCACCTCAAGCCTATAATCCTCGGCAAGCAAACAATTGCTGCATTGGACTCTCAGTGATCCATTTTGTCCGAAAACAAAGGGTAGGAGTTACAGCTCCTACAGTGCTGGAACCGTTCATTTACTTCTCCAGACAAAGCGGGCTTCATTGGAAAACTCATCTGGGACTAACTTCTTTAGCTTGATGGCCCTCTTCTTGTTCCCCTGCCTCACTTATTTCTCCGGTGCACGCACCACTCACAATTGTGTCGCACTTCTCACTCCCCATACCTGCAACCGCGTACCCTGTAACCTGACACTTGTGCCAGGAGTGTTGTTGTATTTAGCTAGCTAGTCTAGTCAAGGCTCCTATCAACATTGAACTGAGGTGAATAACAAAAAAAATCGAACAATGTGAATTACAAGTTTAATATTTTGAAAAGATTTACTATACCCTCCCTCACACATTGTGGAAAATTCCCAATGTAATTTCTTATGTTTGCCATGTGGGAGCTAGCTAGCTAATGTTAGCTGTTTAAACAGTGTGGAGAATTGAGTAGAAGACGTCACCGAGAAATCATAGAATTTTGATGTACAACTATAGAATTTAGAATGTACGCATTACAAATGCATCTGCGATACTTCTTGACATGAGTCTTGCGTTAACTAACTAGTCAGTTTGCTTATCTAAAGATAGCTAGGGGGGATACCTAGTAGGTTAAACAACTCATTGCCTTCAACCTTAAATGTGTCTTCCACATTTAATCCAAACCCTCTGAATCAGAGAGGTGCAGGGGGCTGACTTAATCGATGTCCACATCATAGGCGGCCGGGGAACAGTTGTTGTTAGGGGTTAATAACTACCTCGCTCAAGGGCAGAACAGCAGAATTTTCCACCTTGTCAACTAGGGGATTCAAACTATTTACCTTTCAGTTACTGGCCTGGTAGGCCTGCTAGGCTACCCACCGCATTTTTCCTTATAAATGTTACTGGACATGACTAGCAACTGTCTTTGTCCTGGTTATATATGCATCTGTGTTCTCTGGAGTTTTAGTTACAAATATTCTTTGCATGGCTAGTTTGATTAATAGGCAGCCAGTGAGTGGCTATGATCCAGCGTACGTGGCATGATGAAGAGAAAAGACCCAGATGTCTAACTTTAAGAATAGAATAGTAAAGTGTAACAGTTTTACTGTCTTTCAGCTAACCCCAATTCATTCAATCCCCCTCTTCCCCCTCTCTTTTTGGAATAATCACCAGCTTTCAAAAATATGTAGCATATGTCTGATGATGTGATTCCTGAGAGTGAGGGTTTTCAGTCAACATTTCCATGTATGATGAAAGCATGTACCTCTTCTAGATAGTGTAACTGCTAATTGTTTTGAAGATTGAGATCCCCTCTGGAAATTGATACAAAATATTACAGCACCCCACCTAAAAGCATACATCAATAGCTTGTGTTCTGTCACTGGCCCCACTACTGTACGTCTCATGTCTGTGTCGGCTGTGTTAGGCAACAGGAGAATCAGACCAGAGTGAGGAAAGAGCAGGCCAATGATCGTTGTCTCACGGGAGCACAACCACCTGCCACATTTTCAAAAATCTGTGGTTGGCAAGCCAACCCAATAAATGTTTTGTTTTGAACAAAAAACTATCTTGGTTAGTGTTTCTGGCGTTGACTTGGAAATTTAATTGGTACACATTTTCACACCATTGTCTTTTCCTATATTGTTCTGAAAACACCAATCAAACATATCTTTCCTATCTTAATACGTTTTCTGCAAACCTTCCAGGGGCCTTGAGTAATAATAAACGTTTTTAAAGGCCCAGTGTAGTAAGAATTCGATTTTCCAAGGACCCTGACATTGCAAGAGCCATGCTCTACCAACTGAGCTTCACAGACATAAACTATAAGCAATATAAATACTCTATAAGCAATATAAATACTCTATAAGCAATATATATATACTCTATAAGCAATATAAATACTCTATAAGCAATATATATATATACTCTATAAGCAATATAAATACTCTATAAGCAATATAAATACTCTATAAGCAATATAAATACTCTATAAGCAATATAAATACTCTATAAACACTATATATACTCTATAAGCAATATATATATACTCTATAAGCAATATAAATACTCTATAAACACTATATATACTCTATACGCAATATATATATACTCTATAAGCAATATAAATACTCTATAAACACTATATATACACTATACGCAATATATATATACTCTATAAGCAATATAAGTACTCTATAAACAACATATACTCCATATTTGATATAAATACACAATAAGAGATATAAATACTCTATAAACAATATAAAAACTCTATAAGCAATATATACTAGTTAAGAAAAATGTATACTCTACAAACAATACATACTCCATAAGCAATATACATATTCTATGAGCAATATATATATACTCCATAAACAATTTAAATACTCTGTAAGCAAAATACATAATCTATAAACAAGGTGTACTCTATAAGCAATATAAATACTCTATAAGTGATATAAATACTCTATACGCAATATAATTAATACTCTATAAACAATATAAATACCCTATAAGCAATATAAATAATCTGTACATGATATAAATACTCTAAAACAATATAAATACCCTATAGGCAATATAAATAATCTATACATGCTATAAATACTCCATAAACACTATATGCTCTATAAACAATATAAGTATTCTATAAATAATATAAATACTCTATAAGCAATTTAAATAGTCTATAAACAATATACATAATCTATAAAGAATATACATATGCTATAAGCAATATAAATAATGTATAAACAATATAAATACTCTAAAAACAATATAAATACTCTATAAAGAACATAACCACTTTATAAGCAACATAGTTACACTATAAGCAATATATATACCATATAAGCAATATAACTATTCTATAAACAATTGAATTACTCTATAAACAATCGAAATACTCTATAAACAATATAAATACTCTATAAATGTCACGTCCTGGCTAGTATAAGGGTTAATTAGTATTGTAGTTTGGTCAGGACGTGGCAGAGGGTATTCGTTTTATGTGGTTCGGGGTGGTGTGTTTGTTGAAGGGGCATTTGATTTAAGTATTCCGGGGTTTTGGGCACTGTTTGGTTTTCATGTATTCTATGGTTAGTCTAGTGTGTGTGTTTCTATGTTGAGTTAATTGGGGTTGGACTTCCAATTGAAGGCAGCTGTTTGGTGTTGCCTTTGATTGGAAGTCCTATATTAGTTGGGTGTGTTTGTCTTGTATTTTGTGGGTGATTGTTCTGTGTTTAGCCTTGTGCCTTACCAGACTGTTTTTGTCGATCGTATTTCTGTTTGTTATTTTGGTGTTCATTTTGATAGTTAATAAAAGTCAAGATGAGCCTGCACATACCTGCTGCGTTTTGGTCCTCCTTCACCGACGACAACCGTGACAGAATCTCCCACCAATCTCCCACCATCTGGTCGCCGGTACGCCTCCGAGGACCAGGCTACCCAACTCCCGCTCTACGCACGGCTACCATCAGGCCCCTGCACAGCCCAGTCTGCCCTGTACGAGCACCCCGCTCGTACAGGGCTACTAGTTCCATCCAGCCAAGGCGGGTTGTGCAGGAGGTAAGATCAAGACCGACTGTGCGCCTCCATAGCCCTGGGTTTCCAGCTCCTGTCTCTCGTGCGAACCCGGAAGTGCGTTAACCCAGTCCGACTCGTCCTGTTCCCGCTCCCCGCACTAGCCTGGAGGTGCGTGTTCACAATCTGGTAAGCCCAGTACCAGCACCACGCACCAGGCTTCAAGTGCGTAAACCCAGCCTCGCCAGTCAACACTCACCAGAGCTGCCCGCCAGTCAACAGTCGTCAGAGCTGCCCGCCAGTCAACAGTTGTCGGAGCTGCCCGCCAGTCAACAGTCGTCGGAGCTGCCCGCCAGTCAACAGTCACCAGAGCTGCCCCCAGTCAACAGTCGCAGGAGTGGCCAGACTGCGCTGAACTGCCGGAGTGGCCAGACTGCGCTGAACTGCCGGAGTGACCAGACTGCGCTGAACTGCCGGAGTGGCCAGACTGCGCTGAACTGCCGGAGTGGCCAGACTGCGCTGAACTGCCGGAGTGGCCAGACTGCCCCGAACTGCCGGAGTGGCCAGACTGCCCCGAACTGCCGGAGTGGCCAGACTGCCCCGAACTGCCGGAGTGGCCAGACTGCCCCGAACTGCCGGAGTGGCCAGACTGCCCCGAACTGCCGGAGTGGCCAGACTGCCCCGAACTTCCGGAGTGGCCAGACTGCCCCGAACTGCCGGAGTGGCCAGACTGCCCCGAACTGCCGGAGTGGCCAGACTGCCCCGAACTGCCGGAGTGGCCAGACTGCCCCAAGCTGCCGGACTGCCCAGACTGCCCCGAGCTGCCGGACTGCCCAGACTGTCCCGAGCTGCCAGACTGCCCAGACTGTCCCGAGCTGCCAGACTGCCCAGACTGTCCCGAGCTTCCAGACTGCCCAGACTGTCCCGAGCTTCCAGACTGCCCAGACTGTCCCGAGCTGCCAGACTGCCCAGACTGTCCCGAGCTGCCAGACTGCCCAGACTGTCCCGAGCTGCCAGACTGTCCCGAGCTGCCAGACTGCCCAGACTGTCCCGAGCTGCCAGACTGTCCCGAGCTGCCAGACTGCCCAGACTGTCCCGAGCTGCCAGACTGCCCAGACTGTCCCGAGCTGCCAGACTGCCCAGACTGTCCCGAACTGCCAGACTGCCCAGACTGTCCCGAGCAGCCAGACCGCCCCGAGCTGCCAGACGGCCCCGACAGCCAGGAACGGCCAGAACCGGAGCCACCTCCAGAGATAGGTGGGTTGTGGAGGGGGGGTGTAGCACAGTGCCGTTGTTGACGGCAGCCACCCTCCCTTCCCTCCCTTTAGTAGAGGGGAATTTTTGTTTTGTTGTTTGGGGTTGTTGTTTTTTTGTTTTTAAGGTGCTTCCGGGGTTAGCACCTTTAAAGGGGGGGTACTGTCACGTCCTGGCTAGTATAAGGGTTAATTAGTATTGTAGTTTGGTCAGTACGTGGCAGAGGGTATTCATTTTATGTGGTTCGGGGTGGTGTGTTTGTTGAAGGGGCATTTGATTTAAGTATTCCGGGGTTTTGGGCACTGTTTGGTTTTCATGTATTCTATGGTTAGTCTAGTGTGTGTGTTTCTATGTTGAGTTAATTGGGGTTGGACTTCCAATTGAAGGCAGCTGTTTGGTGTTGCCTTTGATTGGAAGTCCTATATTAGTTGGGTGTGTTTGTCTTGTATTTTGTGGGAGATTGTTCTGTGTTTAGCCTTGTGCCTTACCAGACTGTTTTTTGTCGATCGTATTTCTGTTTGTTATTTTGGTGTTCATTTTGATAGTTAATAAAAGTCAAGATGAGCCTGCACATACCTGCTGCGTTTTGGTCCTCCTTCACCGACGACAACCGTGACAATAAACAATATACATACTCTATAAATAATACAAATACTCTATAAACAATATGGAAACTCCATACGCAATATAAATACCATATGAACAATTTGAATAATCTATAAAATATATAAATACTCTAGAAACAATATAAATACTCTCTAGAAATTCTCTATAAACAATATAAATATTATATAAGCAGTATAAATACTCTATAATGAATATAAATAATCTGTACACATTATACATACTCAATAAACAATATAAATACCCTATAAAGAATGTGAATACTCCATAAACAGTAGAAATAGCATATAAAGAGTGTAAATACTCCATAACCTGTCTGGGCTAAGGGGCAGTATTTTCACGGCCGGATGAAAAACGTACCCAATTTAAACAGGTTACTACTCTGGCCCAGAAACTACAATATGCATATTATTAGTACATTTGCATAGAAAACACTCTGAAGTTTCTAAAACTGTTTGAATGGTGTCTGTGAGTATAACAGAACTCATATGGCAGGCAAAATCCTGAGAAAAATCCAAGCAGGAAGTGAAAAGTCTGAGAATTGTAGTTCTTCTTTTGATTCTCTATTGAAGCTCCAGTGTCTGTGGGGTGACGTTCCACTTCCTAAGGCTTCCATTAGCTGTCTAAAGCTTTCAGAAAGTGGTTTGAGCCTTCTCCTGTCACTGGGCAGAGTATAGGAGCTCAGTTACTGAGTGGTCTGCCTGGCAACAAAGGGATTGGATATGCTCGGTCCCGCGAGCACACCCCTAACTTCTTTTTCTTCTTGAATGAATATGCTATTGTCCAGTTGGAATATTATCGCAATTTTACGTTAAAAATACCATTAAGATTGATTTTAAACAGCGTTTGACATGCTTCTAAGTACGGTAATGGAACATTTTGACTTTTCGTCTCTCGTTCCGCACTCGCGCGTTATGCCTTTGGATAAGTGATCTGTACGCATGAACAAAACATAGGTATTTGGACTTAAATATGGATTATTTGGAACAAAAACAACATTTCTTATGGAAGTAGCAGTCCTGGGAGTGCATTCTGACGAAGATCAGCAAAGGTAAGATAATTTTTTTGTCTATGTACTCTCCTAACATAATCTAATGTTTTGCTTTCGCTGTAAAGCCTTTTTGAAACTGTGGTTACATCAAGGAGAAGTGTATCTTTCAAATGGTGTAAAATAGTCCTATGTTTGATAAAGTTGAATTATGACATTTTGTTGTTTTTGAATTTTCCGCCCTGATATTTCACTGGCTGTGTCCCACAGGTGAGACGCTGGCGTCCCACCTAGCCCATAGAAGATAAACAATCCAAATGCTCAATACTATAGATTTACTCTACTACTACTCTAACTCAATGCTAAACGTAATAATGAATATGGACACATACATCACCTCTGCCATTTATAGATACCCTCTGTCAGAGAGAGAAAGAACAATGGCGTCTGTGTATCTCTCTGTCTCTCAGTCCCGGGCTATCCATGGTGTGTTTGAGTGTTATTTCTCTCTCTCAGTCCCGGGCTGTCGTGAAAATGCATATGTCAGGAGGTTATTTCCATGGCCTTATCGATTTCCTTTCTGAGTCATTTGGCCGGCTGCCAGGTCGGAGGGAGAGGAGCGTTATTGTGCTGAGCTGGGGATGTGATCCTCCACAGCAGGTCCTATCACACATCTAAATACTCTGGATTTTCATTATAAGACTCTTTTTGTATCTTTTGTAGTTAAAAGAGTATGCTAAGCTGAGATAAAGTGAATATGTATCTCTGTCAATCAATCAATAAATCAATCAATCAATAAATCAATCAATCAAATGTATGTTTTGCACCCCTCCTCCATCATGTTGTTTGCTGATGCGCCTTTCAGAACTAAAATCTTTAAAGCCCTTTTTGTGTGTTACGATGAATGGCTCCAGTAGGTTCACCGGAGATCTCTTACGGGAGATCTCTTACGGGAGATCTCTTACGGGAGATCTCTTACGGGAGATCTCTTACGGGAGATCTTACGGGAGATCTCTTACGGGAGATCTCTTACGGGAGATCTCTTACGGTATCAGGCAGGTCTAGGATGTGGTGCTCTGTCCTTGTCCAACATGACCCCTCTGGTCCTTATCTAACATGAGCCTCTACTGAGAGCTGAGAGAGAGAGAGCTGAGAGAGAGCTGAGAGAGAGCTGGGAGAGAGCTGGGAGAGAGCTGAGAGAGAGCTGAGAGAGAGCCGAGAGAGAGAGAGAGAGAGCTGAGAGAGAGCTGAGAGAGAGCTGGGAGAGAGCTGAGAGAGAGCTGAGAGAGAGAGAGAGCTGAGAGAGAAAGAGAGAGAGCTGAGAGAGAGCTGAGAGAGAGAGAGCTGAGAGAGAGAGAGAGAGAGCTGAGAGAGAGCTGAGAGAGAGAGAGAGAGAGAGAGAGAGAGAGAGAGAGAGAGAGAGAGAGAGAGCGAGAGAAACAGACAGCTGACCTTTCTGTCCTCTGCACACACCCTGGTCAGTAGCTTTATGAGATGTTTCACCAAGGCAGTTACATGTAGGGAGGTTACGTGGCATTCATGGCAGTTCGTCCACAAGCTAAGAATAAGAAGTCTATTTTTTATTAAACCACCGTTACGTTCACTTATAACCTGTCTCAAACAAGGCAGCACAGTTCAGCGTTTTAGTGATAGTCTATTTCTCTTCCTGCATATGATCTTGAGATTTTTGGCGGCACCTCATTTCACTCTGGTTGAACCATTGTCTACTCCCCTCTGGTTATGTGTTCAGAAAATCTGCATAGTATGTTCCCATGTAAGTTGTATCAACGGAGATATACAGTATGTCAGTATGGAATTGATGTGTGCATAACATCTGCAGTGGATTTTTCCCTAACCGACCATTAGTTGAGCGGTAGCATAAACACCCTCTGTTCAGGACAGGTGTTGACTAATTGGTGTGACAGGCTTGATTAATCCTCTAAATGTTCTACCTCAGCTGAGTGCTCCACACAGCACATGTGTGACAGTGAAGCAGCAGCCATTTAGTTATAGCAGTTAGACAGTCACCACAGCATTATTAACAGGTAAGGGGTAGGGAGGAGGGAGTAGGGGGTATGGGGTAGGGAGTAAGGAGCTGGGAGAAGGGGGTAGGGGGTAGGGAGTTGGGGGTAGGGGGTAGGGAGTTGGGGGTAGGGAGTAAGGAGCTTGGAGAAGGGGGTAGGGTGTAGGGAGTTGGGCGTAGGGACTAGGGGGTATGGGGTAGGGAGTAAGGAGTAAGGAGTTGGGAGAAGGGGGTAGGGAGTTGGGGGTAGGGACTAGGGGGTATGGGGTAGAGAGTAAGGAGCTGGGAGAAGGGGGTAGGGGGTAGGGAGTTGGGGGTAGGGAGTAAGGAGCTGGGAGAAGCAGGTAGGGGGTAGGGAGTTGGGCGTAGGGACTAGGGGGTATGGGGTATGGAGTAAGGAGTTGGGAGAAGGGGGTAGGGAGTTGGGGGTAGGGACTAGGTGGTATGGGGTAGGGAGTAAGGAGTTGGGAGAAGGGGGTAGGGAGTTGGGGGTAGGGACTAGGGGGTATGGGGTATGGGGTAGAGAGTAAGGAGCTGGGAGAAGGGGGTAGGGAGTTGGGGGTAGGGAGTAAGGAGCTGGGAGAAGCGGGTAGGGGGTAGGGAGTTGGGCGTAGGGACTAGGGGGTATGGGGTAGGGAGTAAGGAGTAAGGAGTTGGGAGAAGGGGGTAGGGATTTGGGGGTAGGGACTAGGGGGTATGGGGTAGAGAGTAAGGAGCTGGGAGAAGGGGTAGGGGGTAGGGAGATGGGGGTAGGGACTAGGGGGTATGGGGTATGGGGTAGGGAGTAAGGAGCTGGGAGAAGGGGGTTGGGGGTAGGGAGTTGGGCGTAGGGACTAGGGGGTATGGGGTAGAGAGTAAGGAGCTGGGAGAAGGGGGTAGGGGGTAGGGAGTTGGGGGTAGGGACTAGGGGTAGGGACTAGGGGGTATGGGGTAGGGAGTAAGGAGTAAGGAGTTGGGAGAAGGGGGTAGAGAGTTGGGGGTATGGGGTAGGGACTAGGGGGTATGGGGTAGGGAGTAAGGAGCTGGGAGAAGGGGGTAGGGGGTAGAGAGTTGGGCGTAGGGACTAGGGGGTATGGGGTAGGGAGTAAGGAGTAAGGAGTTGGGAGAAGGGGGTAGGGAGTTGGGGGTAGGGACTAGGGGGTATGGGGTAGGGAGTAAGGAGCTGGGAGAAGGGGGTAGGGACTAGGAGTTATGGGGTAGGGGGTAGGGGGTAGGGGGTAGAGGGTAAGAAGTAGGGGGTGGGGGTTAGGTGTAGGCAGAGGTGTCATTATTGAAGACATACAAGTCAATTATACCTCTACCCACACAAGACAAGTGTGTGTGAGCTTGTGTGCACAATTTAAGCCTTCTACCTAACAGTAAGCACTTTCCCCGGTGCTCTAAACACTGCTATAGTGAAACCCCTTCTGAAGAGAAGCAATCTAGATTCTTAAGCTTTTAGCAATATACGGCCAATCTCCAACTTTCCATTTTTAAGCAAAATGTGAAAATAAAAATGGCACTCGAACAGCAAAACTAAGTAGACTTGTGGCAAGTTGCCTAGTGGTTAGAGCATTGGACCAGTAACCAAATGTTTCTTGATCAAATCCACTAGCTGATAAAGTGTGTGTGGTGCTCCTGTAATTCACTCTGGATAAGAGCGTCTGCTAAATGACTAACATGAAAACTGTATTTTGTTAAAATCCCACTCTGGTTCTCGATGCCCACCACAGCACAGAGACAGCCTTAGTGATAGATTATCTTAGAGCCAACACAGAGACGCCAAACAGCTCTATTGTTCTTGTGCTTAGATTTAAGTGCTGCATTCGATACTGTTGACCATGATGTCCTTCTGGACAGACTGGAGAGGTAAGTTGGCTTCTCTGTTCCAGTTCTAAATTGGTTTAGGACCTATTTTACCGGTTGAGAGTTTTTTTTGTAAACCTTGGTGAACATAATTTAGAGAAAATATATCACACATGTGGCATTCCAGAAGGTTCGATTATGCGTCCGGGACTGTTCAGTTTATATTTGATAAACCTTGGCAGCGTTATCAGAAAGCACAGAATTGATTTTCACTGCTACGCAGATGATACACAACTTTACATTTCTGTGTCATCAGAGGATTTTTAGCTCCACAGATACATTATTAGACTGTATTAGTGATTTAAATACTTGGATGGCTCACAACTCCCTCCAGCTAAATCAAAACTAGACCAAGGTTCTTATTGTTGGAGCCGAAGCACAGAGAGAGAATTTAGCAACACATTTTAATTCACGGACAATAAACATAAAACAGCAAGTGAAAAATCTAGGTGTTATTTCAGATCCTGAATTAAATTTCGAATCACACATTAGGAATGTGACCAACATAGCTTTTTACCACCCGAGGAACATTGCCATAGTGCGGCAATTTCTCTCTCAGGCTGATACAGAGAGACTCATCCTTGCTTTTATTACAAGCAGGCTTGAATACTGTAATGCTCTCCTGACTGGTCAACCCAAGAAAGCCATTGGTTAAAAGTAAAATAAGCAGAATGCGCAGCATGGGTACTGACCAAGACCAGACGGAGAGAACACATTACACCATTTTTAAGGTCTTTGCCCTGGCTGCCTGTGAGTTTAAGATTATGTTAAGATTATTCTATTCGTTTTTAAAATATATTTGTTTTTTGTTGTTACTTATTTAGCATCCTAAGTATTTCATATTTTTTTGTGGTCCATTTAAAGTATTGCGTTATTATTAAAATGTTTCCTATTGCCAATATTTTGTTTTTTTTCCTTGTTCATTTTATATCCTGAGCTGTTTTAGTATTCAGATTTTTTTTTTATCAGGAGGGGCATTAGGTTTTTAATATTGGTCAGGTATATCATAATTTTAGGTTATATTCATGTTTACAAATACTGATTCTTGTTACGTTTGGGTCTTATCTAATTCTTCCTGCAAGTAGTTAAATTGCCACTGCAAACAGGATGGGGGAGAGGGGACATCCCTGTTTTAGGCCTCTTTCTAATGCAATTAGGACAATATTTTTATTCAATGTATTATTTCAGCTGGAAACTGACACTATTCTGAGGCCTTATAAATGTGCAAATCCAGTGTCATTATTCCCACACCAATTCCCTGAAAATACACCCCTGAAGCCAGTGTCATCGTTCCCACACCCATTTCCTGAAAATATACCCTTAAATAAACTAGGTATTCATGAGCCACAAAAGCACTGCAGGAGAGGATGCTGCTAAGCTATAATAGCACAATTACACAGTTTCATGGACACATTACCTTTTTACAATATCTACTAGGCCCACCTGATACTGTCAGGGTTCTGTGTTCCAAATGGCGTCCTATTCCCTAAAAGGGCCCAGGTCAAAAGTTGTGCACTATAGGGAATAGGGTGCCATTTGTGATGCAGACACCGTCAGGGTGAAATGTCTCATGTGATGCTTGGCTCAGTTGTGGGTCTGACTACATCCCCAATTCCATCTCTTTTTCATAAATATTTAAATCATTCCCAAACGATGTGAATCTTAACTGAATATCTATCGTTTGGCCCCCTGTTAGGGATCTAATCTTCTGTCAGTGAGAGCTAAATGTTGACTTTGAAATGCTTTTCAGGGAAAACATGATATAGACTCTGCCTGTATCCAAAAGGACACCCTATTCCCTATGTAGTGCACTACTTTTGACCAGAGCCCTATGAGTAATGGTCAAAAGAAGTGCACTACATGGTGAAAAGGGTACCAACGCAACCTCTGTGTGATGTGAATTCTATGTTCCTTTCATTTTAAAATGTCAACACTCAAGTGCTAGAATGCAAGCCACAAACCTCTTTAGGCCTCCACCCTACGTCTGTTCTGCTGTGTATCTGAAGGGCGAAGCAAAGCCTCGAGGTCGGCCTCATCCAATATTGTCCTCAGGGACCACCACTTACATCGCCGCCAGGGACCAATCCGCTGTGACCTCTGGAGCATGCTCCCTCCACACCAAAGCCCCTAAAGCCCACCACTTTTAGATTTTAGGTTAAATAATTCAGTGCAAATAAAAAATGGCTGAAGTAGAATAACACTGCGAGAGAGCGAGAGAGAGAGAGAGAGAGAGAGAGAGAGAGAGGTTGAATTTAAATTTAAGGGAGAGGGAGAGGGAGAGAGAGAGCGGTTGAATTGAAATTTAAGGGAGAGGGAGGGAGAGAGAGGTTGAATTGAAATTTAAGGGAGAGGGAGAGGGACAGACAGAGACAGAGAACCCTCTCCTCGACGAGGGGGAGAGAGAGTGAAAAAGAGAGAGAAACAGAGTGAGACAGAGAACACTCTCCTCGAGAGAGAGAGCGTGAGAGAGAGAGAGAGCTAGAGAAACTACTCTTTCTATATCTAGAGACACACTCTTCTTTCCATAACTAAACACTATTCTTTCTATAACTAGACACTATTCTATCTATAACTAGACACTCTCTTCTTTCTATATCTAGAGGCACTCTATTCATTCTATATCTAGAGACACTTTATTATTCTATATCTAGAGACACTATAACTAGAGACACTCTTTTATTATATATCTAGAGAGACTCTCTTCTTTCTATATCTAGAGACACTCTATTCATTCTATATCTAGATACACTCTCTTCGTTCTATAAATAGAGACACTCTATTCATTCTATATCTAGAGAGACTCTATTCTTTCTATATCTAGAGACACTCTATTCTTTCTATAACTAGAGACATTCTATTATTTTTTATAGCTATAGACACATTTTCCACAGCTAAAGTCACTCTCCACAATGACAAGCTTTTAAGTGTTTGCCTGATTCCTTTGAGTGATATTCTAATGTAAATCGCACGGCCAGCGTCACCCTGGCTTCTACAGATTGGATCAATACTACAAGCACAGGACAAGTTTCAGAGGCTCAAGCTTTTTTTCCCCTGAAGTTTTGACAGACTGACAAAGTGACAGTGAACTGAGTGCATTCACAATGACATTTCAAAAACATCTTCTAATCTCCACTTGAAAACGTTCCTTTCCAAAAACTACGCTGCATTTGTATTCATTGTGACAGGTGGAATGGAATTTATATTTTCTTGATTGTAAAACATGTATTTTAAGAAAATTTTTGGAAAAAAAATATGTAATTACAGGTTTCATAGAACAAATGGCGATTTGAGAAAGAGTCACGCTAACTATTTAGTCAATAGCTGTCATATATATGATAGTCTAGATCCAAGGGATTCTAGTGACGTGTGTGTAGTGTTACTATGTGTGTAGTGTTACTATGTGTGTAGTGTTACTGTGTGTGTGTGTGTGTGTAGTGTTACTATGTGTGTAGTGTTACTATGTGTGTAGTGTTACTATGTGTGTAGTGTTACTGTGTGTGTGTGTAGTGTTACTGTGTGTGTAGTGTTACTATGTGTGTGTGTGTGTGTAGTGTTACTGTGTGTGTTGTGTTACTATGTGTGTAGTGTTACTATGTGTGTAGTGTTACTATGTGTGTAGTGTTACTATGTGTGTAGTGTTACTGTGTGTGTGTGTAGTGTTACTGTGTGTGTAGTGTTACTATGTGTGTGTGTGTGTGTAGTGTTACTATGTGTGTAGTGTTACTATGTGTGTAGTGTTACTGTGTGTGTGTGTGTGTGTGTGTGTAGTGTTACTATGTGTGTAGTGTTACTATGTGTGTAGTGTTACTATGTGTGTGTAGTGTTACTATGTGTGTGTGTGTGTAGTGTTACTGTGTGTGTAGTGTTACTATGTGTGTTTAGTGTTACTGTGTGTGTAGTGTTACTATGTGTGTGTAGTGTTACTATGTGTGTAGTGTTACTATGTGTGTAGTGTTACTGTGTGTGTGTGTAGTGTTACTATGTGTGTAGTGTTACTGTGTGTGTGTGTAGTGTTACTATGTGTGTAGTGTTACTGTGTGTGTGTGTAGTGTTACTGTGTGTGTGTGTAGTGTTACTATGTGTGTTTAGTGTTACTGTGTGTGTAGTGTCACTATGTGTGTAGTGTTACTGTGTGTGTGTGTGTAGTGTTACTATGTGTGTAGTGTTACTATGTGTGTGTGTGTGTGTGTGTAGTGTTACTGTGTGTGTAGTGTTACTATGTGTGTGTGTAGTGTTACTGTGTGTGTGTGTGTAGTGTTACTATGTGTGTAGTGTTACTATGTGTGTAGTGTTACTATGTGTGTGTGCGTGTGTGTGTGTGTGTGTAGTGTTACTATGTGTGTAGTGTTACTATGTGTGTGTGTAGTGTTACTATGTGTGTATGTATTGTTACTGTGTGTGTAGTGTTACTGTGTGTGTGTGTGTAGTGTTACTATGTGTGTGTGTATTGTTACTGTGTGTGTGGTGTTACTGTGTGTGTAGTGTTACTGTGTGTGTGTGTGTAGTGTTACTATGTGTGTAGTGTTACTGTGTGTGTGTGTGTAGTGTTACTATGTGTGTAGTGTTACTGTGTGTGTAGTGTTACTATGTGTGTAGTGTTACTATGTGTGTGTATGTAGTGTTACTGTGTGTGTAGTGTTACTCTCTGTGTGTGTGTAGTGTTACTATGTGTGTGTGTAGTGTTACTATGTGTGTGTGTGTGTAGTGTTACTATGTGTGTGTGTGTGTGTAGTGTTACTATGTGTAGTGTTACTGTGTGTGTAGTGTTACTATGTGTGTAGTGTTACTATGTGTGTGTGTAGTGTTACTGTGTGTGTAGTGTTACTGTGTGTGTAGTGTTACTGTGTGTGTGTGTAGTGTTACTATGTCACAGGGGTCGTAAAAGGGAGACCAAGATGCAGTGTGGATTGTGCTCATTTTCAATGATTTTAATGAACACTTGACAAATTAACCAAGACTACCAACACAGTCCCGTCAGGTACAAAGACTATAACGGAAAACAACTACCCACAAACCCCAAAGGAAAAACAGGCTGCCTAAGTATGGCTTCCAATCAGAGACAACGAAAGACACCTGCCTCTGATTGGAAACCATACCCGGCCGAACATGAAAACCAACACACAGAAAATGATAACTAGAACAAACCCACATAGTAACAGAAAACCCCAAATACCTACGAAATAAACCCCCCTGCCACGCCCTGACCACTCTACTATGGCAAATGACCTCTTTCACTGGTCAGGACGTGACATACTATGTGTGTATAGGTGTTACTTTCCCACTGCCTTCATCTCACCTGTGTTTCAGCGTGGCTGGCTGTTCAGTGGCTATGAGTTCTGACGACTCTGTACTCAACCCTAGACAATACAGAGGAGATCAATCTAATCAATCAATCAATCAAATGTATTTATAAAGCCCTTCTTCTTACATCAGCTGATGTCACAAAGAGCTGTACAGAAACCCATCCTAAAACCACCAAACAGCAAGCAATGCAGGTGTAGAAGCACGGTGGCTAGGAAAAACTCCCTAGAAAGGCCAGAACCTTGGAAGAAACCTAGAGAGGAACCAGGCTATGATCTAAATAGCCAATTAGGAAAAAGAGAGGCGTTCTTTAAAACACCATGGATATCAGACCTTGAAAAAGAAAGTTTCACACCAATAATTACATGCAGTTACGCTGTAGGGATACTGGCGCAATAAAGGAGTCCCAAGAGGATTGCGCATTAATCCGCGTTTAACCGCATTAAACACGACCTTAGAAGACCTTAAATACTTCAAAGTCTAAGTCATTGGGGGAGGGGTTGGGTGAGCTCTAAACTGACATATTGAATTGTTTTAAGATGGTCAAACTATGGATCATTTACATATTTGATTTAGAATTTTAAAACCCCTTTAGGTATGATAAAAAATATACAAAATAATGATTTGAGAAAATATTGATTTTGACTTTTACTACAAAAGCCGCCAGAAACGCATTGAATAAGACATTCACTATGGACTACATGCACTGACCGAGTGAATTTTCATGACCTCATCAAAAAAAAACTCTCCACTACCATGAAAAGAAAAGAAACTTGACCATAACACATTACTATTGGTCACCAGTTACCATGTGAACAAACTCAAATACAACCTTTCTGTCGGACAGTTTGCGCACCTCAGGACGCACGGATAGAAATGAGGTCATTGGAAAAAGCTAATGATATGAAAGCAAGTTTCATAAAGACAGCATCCAAAAAAGATCACAGAGAAACATGTTGCTACAACCAGAATGAAAAAAAAACAACAGTCTGGTCGACTTGTATGCAATATCCTACACAGACATTGGCATGTACTGCAAATAGACAACAATTTTCTAGACAAACTTCTTGTGGCTCTCAGAAGGATTTTTGTTGTTGTTGTTGATCGGTTCCTATTAGAAAAAATAATCTGAATGGGATCCACCTCCTAGATACGATCTGCGATCTGAGGCGGCAGGTAGAGCCTAGTGGTTAGAGCATCGGGCCAGTAACCCGAAAGGCTGGTGGATCCCATTCCCTGAGCTGACAAAGTAAAATAAAATCTGTAGTTCTACACCTGAACAAAGCAGTTAAACCCACTGTTCCCCGGTAGGCCGTCATTGTAAATAAGAATTTGTTCTTAACTGACTTGCCCAGTTAAATGAAGGTAAAATATAAATACAGCCCTCCTCAATGATTAAACAAACAACTCTAGAATCCTTCGTAGTCTTGACCAGTATCTATCCTTTTGCGTATTTTATATTATTTTTTGTTCTTCTGAATTTTTTGATAATCGTCGTGGTGTGTGTCGAGTTTTTATATAGAATGTGTTTTACGCACCAGTGCAATTTTTAATGTTTTTATGCAACGGGTTACCAACATATTCAAATAATGATTTAAAATATTTTCATTAAATATATTATCTTGAATGAATTTATTCAAACTATTTCATCCTTCCACAAGATATAGTCCCGACACAAATATAGGTTTGCTAGAGATGTTACTCAGTCGTTCATTCTTTTTGGTTCTGTATCTACGGACGCGACCCAGTCATTCGTTCCAAATGTTCCATTACCATACAAGTAGCTGTTTTCTAGTTAGATTTTTTTGGGGGGGGTACATCCATAACAATGAGCTAATGATGCGCTATTTTGCCTGGCAGAGAAAATGTGCTTTGTGGCCTTGTATATATATATATATGAGACGTATTTGAGAGAGAGAATGAGAGAGGGAACGCCTCATTATACATTTGTTTTCCTGTAACCTAATTACGAGTGTGACTTAGAAACAAAACAACATACCTTAGACCGGTTCTCGTCTGTTTTTACGAGGAATGAGTTGGGCTTTAGTTGTCTGTTCTCCTCTTTCCCTCTTCGACCCAGATGTAACTGGGTAATTAGAGCAGTAAAAATAAGTGTTTTGTCATACCCGTGGTATACGGTTAAGATATACCACGGCTGTCAGCCAATCAGCATTCAGGGCTCGAACCACACAGTGTATAATGTCTTCTGTTCACTCTACACTTCTGTAAATCATGTTTTTTTATGTTGCCTTTATTTTCCATGTTGTTTCCACACACTGAACGTGACCATGTTCTATACATATTCCTGACATGTGACATTTACTTGTTGCCAACCTGAATTTCTACAGACATGTCAGCTTCCGTTTACAACACCGTTTGAGGAAGACTAGTGGTTAAACCGTGTTGCTGTTGTGTGTCCTGATATACTAAGCTGACTCCACCTGTATGTATTATGTTTGTAAATATATTCATAGTTTGTTGCAACTTACTCATCGTCTTTCCTCTAGGTGTTACTGGCCTTCAGCCACTTAATGTGGAGGCCAAGTCAAGACAATTAGTAACTTTTTAAACAATACAAATCAATACACACAAATAATATGATAAAAAAATGTATTTAAGAAATATCACAATGAGCCCTGAATGTAAATACAGTGTATACATATACATATACAGTGTATATATATGTATATGTATATATATGTATGTATATATATGTATATATGTATATATATGTATATATGTATATATACATATATATATATATATATATATACACACACCTTGTGGCCTGACAGAGGCTGTTCTAAGGGGGTGGGATATATATATATATATATATATATATATATATATATATATATATATATATATATATATATATCATATGTCAGGCATGGACTCCACAAGGTGTTGAAAGCATTCCACAAAGATCCTGGCCCATGTTGACTCCAATGCTTCCCACAGTTGTGTCAATGTGGTTTCGATGTCCTTTGGGTGGTGGGACCATTCTTGACACACACGGGAAACTGTTGAGTGTGAAAGACCCAGCAGCGTTGCAGTTCTTGACACAAACCGGTGCGCCTGGCACCTACTACCACACCCCATTCAAAGGCACTTAAATATTTGGTCTTGCCCATTCACCCTCTGAATGGCACACATACACAATCCATGTCTCAACTGTCTCAAGGACTGAAAATCCTTGTTTAACCCGTCTCCTCTCGTTCATCTACACTGATTGAAGTCAATTGAACAAGTGCTATCAATAAGGGATCATAGCTTTCACCTGGATTCACCTGGTCAGTCTATGTCATGGAAAGAGAAGGTGTTCTTAATGTTTTGTACACTCAGTGTAAGTTCTAGTTTATAATTAGGATTTGGATGTAATATATACACATAAGTTATAGCTTTAACTTAACTAACAAAGTATTTAACGATGAGACGCAATATAAACATCAATGTCAAACTCTGCTAACAGTAACTGTTTCACATATATAGTTATATATTAAAGTTATTATCTGGAAATGAGTCTACAATGTAGTAACTGTCAGGCTCAATCACAAAATCTAAGCCTAAGGGAAGGTGATTTAGTCCAGAGAGAGAGATTTGAAGTCTGAGCGCATTATTCACTCTCTCTCTCTGTCTCTCTGTCTCTCTGTCTCTCTGTCTCTCTCTCTCTCTCTCTCTCTCTCTGTCTCTCTCTCTCTCTCTCTCTCTCTCTGTCTCTCTCTCTCTCTCTCTCTCTGTCTCTCTCTCTCTCTCTCTCTGTCTCTCTCTCTCTCTCTCTCTCTCTCTCTCTCTCTCTCTCTCTCTCTCTCTCTCTCTCTATGTCTCTCTCAATTCAATTCATTCAATTCAATTCATTCAAGGGGCTTCATTGGCATGGGAAACATATGTTTACATTGCCAAAGCAAGTGAAGTAGATAATATACAAAAGTGAAACAAAAATGAACAGTAAACATTACACTCACAGAAGTTCCAAAAGAATAGAGACATTTCAAATGTCATATTATGTATATATACAGTGTTGTAACGATGTACAAATAGTTCAAGTACAAAAGAGAAAATAAATAAGCATAAATATGGGTTGTATTTACAATGGTGTTTGTTCTTCACTGGTTGTCCTTTTCTTGTGGCAACAGGTCACAAATCTTGCTGCTGTGGCGACACACTGGAATTTCACCCAGTAGATATGGGAGTTTGGGTCAAAATCGGGTTTGTTTTCGAATTCTTTGTGGATCTGTGTAATCTGAGGGAAATATGTGTCTTTAATATGGTCACACATTTGGCAGGAGGTTAGGAAGTGCAGCTCGGGTTCCACTTCGTTTTGTGGGCAGTGTGCACATAACCTGTCTTCTCTTGACAGCCAGGTCTGCCAACGGTGGCCTTTCTCAATAGCAAGGCAATGCTCACTGAGTCTGTACATAGTACATATCTCTCTCTCTCTCTCTCTCTCCAAAATGAATCCTGGCGACCGGCCCGTCTCCCATCTCCAGACAGTTAGAGGTTTTCATCAGTAGCCTCTCCACTGACTCTCATCCCAAATGGCACCCTTTTCCCTCCCTCCCCCTCCCCCTCATCCCCCTCTCTCTCTCTCTCTCTCTCTCCATCTCTCTTTCCCTCTATCTCTTTCTCTCTCTCCATGTCTCTCATCTCTCTCTCTTTAGCAGACTATGTAGGGAACAGAGTGCTGTTTGGGCCGGTGACTCTGGGTCAGCTCTTGGCAGCGTCCCCCTGTGACTTACTGGCACTACCATTTAGTATCAAGTGATTTGTGTGATGCAAAGAGATAACGGGTGATGTTCCTCTAGACAGTAAAGTGCTTGGAGGCTTATTGACCAGCAGGACCTAATGATTCATTACCGAACAGATAGAAAAGCTTTAGGGAAGATAAAATAGTACAATGTTACAGTACATCATCCAGAATAGTCACATTCTGAAGAAAATTGCTATAGTTTAATCAAATGTGTTAGTGTAGTGTTTCTAAAAACAAAAAATAAGTAGCAACATTTTACCTTGCAGGACAGAATCTGTCATTGCAGAAACACGTACCTGATGCTGCTGTGGCGAAACTCAAGAATAGCCGCATTTCCTGTTTGAAAATGTAACTTGTAAGTATATATGTGTATATTATACAATGCAAGGAACATTAATGCATCTTACTGACATCAAAGGTCATTACTCTCTTTAATTGGTCTGGGTTTTCACGACTTAATTCAACAAAAGAAGGAATTGCTTCATCGGTTCATTTCTTCACACCCTTAAGCACATTTAAGAAAGATTTGATTTGTGTTATTAAAGAACACTTGACAATCTAATTTATAGTGCAACTGAGGGGAACCAACTTTACTGTAAACATACAGTAGATCTATTACAGGACCAGTGAAGAAGGAAGGATGTGGATGAAGCAATTTGGAATTGCATTTGACATTTTGTGCATTATATTTTGAAAAGAGTGCTCAATGAGAAAAGGGTAAGACCCAACTAGTCCATCTCTCTGGTACCATAGCTGTTATACTTGTAACATATACGCTGGGAGTCGGTAAGCAAGAGCAGGTGGTGAGTTTAGTAATAAATAAAACATTGAACAATATAACAGAACATGAGTAGCTTATGGACATGAAACACATCAACAATTATGACCGGGGAAAGAACCTAAGGAAGTGCCGGATATAGGGGAGGTAATAATGAAGTAATGGAGTCCAGGTGTGTCTGATGATGATGTGCAGGTGCGCATAATGATGGAGTCCAGGTGTGTCTGATGATGATGTGCAGGTGCGCATAATGATGGAGTCCAGGTGTGTCTGATGATGATGTGCAGGTGCGTATAATGATGGAGTCCAGTTGTGTCTGATGATGATGTGCAGGTGCGCATAATGATGGAGTCCAGGTGTGTCTGATGATGATGTGCAGGTGCGCATAATGATGGAGTCCAGGTGTGTCTGATGATGATGTGCAGGTGCGCGTAATGATGGAGTCCTAGTGTGTCTGATGATGATGTGCAGGTGCGCATAATGATGGAGTCCAGGTGTGTCTGATGATGATGTGCAGGTGTGCGTTATGATGGAGTCCAGGTGTGTCTGATGATGAAGTGCAGGTGCACGTTATGATGGATCCCAGGACCGGTGGTTAATTAGTATACCGGCAACGTAGAACGCTGGAAGGGAAGAGCTGGAGTAGACGTGACAATACTGTATGTGACATGTTCTATTCTGATTTATCCACTGTCACTTTTATTCCTGACCCTGAGTTGGCTCTAGAAAATGTACCTCCATATTCATTTCTCTGACCGATAAACACGCCCCTTTTAAACAATTCAGAGTCAAAGATAGATCTAACCCTTGTTTTGTTTTTTTTGGAGCTGCAGTGCATTCGGAAAGTATTCAGACCTCTTGATTTTTTCCACATTTTGTGACATTACAGCATTATTCTAAAATTGATGAAATCGTTTTTTCCCTCATCAATATACACACCATACCCAATAATGACAAAGCAAAAATAGGTTTTGAGATATTTTTGGAAATGTATTAAAAATAAAAAACTTAAATATTACATTTACGTAAGTATTCAGACCCTTTACTCAGTACTTTGTTGAAGCCAGCTTTGGCAGTGATTACAGCCTCAAGTCTTCTTGGGTATGACGCTACAAGCTTGGCACACCTGTATTTGGGGAGTTTCTCCAGGTTGGATGGGGAGCATCACTGCACAGCTATTTTCAGGTCTCTCCAGAGATGTTCGATCGGGATCAAGTCCGGGATCTGCCAAAGTTGCTTCAACAAAGTACTGAGTAAAGGGTCTGAATACTTATGTAAATGTGATACTTCAGTTTTTAGTTTTATGCTTTATTACGGGCAATCATTTTAGTAGTCATTGCATTCTCTACCAGACAGTTGGTTGGCCCTCTGATATTTTTTTGTAAGTTTAATTTGACCTTTATTTAACTAGGTAAGTCAGTTAAGAACAAATTCATATTTACAGTGATGGCCTACTGGGGAACTGCCTTGTTCAGGGGCAGAACGACAGATTCTTACCTTGTCAGCTCGGAGATTCGATCCTTTCGGTTACTGGCCCAACGCTCTAACCACTAGGCTACCTGCCACCCCTACACTCTAACCACTAGGCTACCTGCCGCCCCTACACTCTAACCACTAGGCTACCTGCCGCCCCTACACTCTAACCACTAGGCTACCTGCCGCCCCTACACTCTAACCACTAGGCTACCTGCCACCCCTACACTCTAACCACTAGACTACCTGCCGCCCCTACACTCTAACCACTAGGCTACCTGCCGCCCCTACACTCTAACCATTAGGCTACCTGCCGTCCCTACACTCTAACCACTAGGCTACCTGCCGCCCCTACACTCTAACCACTAGGCTACCTGCCGCCCCTACACTCTAACCACTAGGCTACCTGCCGGCCCTACACTCTAACCACTAGGCTACCTGCCGCACTCTTTGATGTCACGTAGGTTGATACATTACTAACATCATTACTAAACTTTAGACAAGGGATGGATAACTCTGGAAATTCCATCGGTCTCTACTTAGTAAATCAGCTTTTAGTTTTCTTGCACCTTACTTGTGGAACAATCTTCAAAATGTTCTTTAATGTGATGTTCTGGTGCCTCTAGGTCAATTCATAAAGCTGATTGAGGACCTTATTTCTGATCAATGTTTTTTTTTATGACCGTGTTTTTCTGTCTGTTTCCATTTTGGATATATGTGTATTTTCTGTAAATGTATGTTATTCAGGGCTCATCTGTGAAAGAGACCTTGGTCTTAGTATGATTCCCTGATAGAGGTTTAAACAAATATACAATGACCTATTGTGGAAGCTATGACTTCCTGATCTTCAGCACAACGCAGGGATGATGGTATTTCTATAAATGAGAACAGCTATTGATAGTAACAAAGTAAAGCAGCTGACTCCTGACCAGCAGAATTCAGGACCTGCTGTCATGTTAGTATGAGTTGAAAGCCTACTGTGTTTCCTTTTCAGATTATTTGAAGTGAATGTGATTGCAGCAATTACATGCCATGGTGATTCTGTGCCTCAAAACTCGATCAGTTTTTATAATCTGGGGATAGAGAGAGAGAGAATGAAAGAGAGAGAGAATGAAAGAGAGAGATAATGAAAGAGAGAGAGAGAGAGAATGAAAGAGAGAGAGAGAGAGAGAGAGAGAGAATGAATGAGAGAGAGAGAGAGAGAGAGAGAGAGAGAGAGAGAGAGAGTAAGGAAGCTTTAATAACAAGAGAAGAGAAAATCCATAGTCAACTTTTCCAGTATAGAGTATCATAGTCAAGACCACATAATGAGTGTCTAGGTCTTGTCTCATTGTCAGATACATTTGTACTAGGTCTTCACTCCTCTCGATCTTCACTCCTCTAGGTCTTCACTCCTCTCGGTCTTCACTCCTCTAGGTCTTCACTCCTCTCGATCTTCACTCCTCTAGGTCTTCACTCCTCTCGATCTTCACTCCTCTAGGTCTTCACTCCTCTAGGTCTTCACTCCTCTCGGTCTTCACTCCTCTAGGTCTTCACTCCTCTCGGTCTTCACTCCTCTAGGTCTTCACTCCTCTCGGTCTTCACTCCTCTCGGTCTTCACTCCTCTCGGTCTTCACTCGGTCTCGGTCTTCACTCCTCTAGGTCTTCACTCATCTCGATCTTCACTCGGTCTCGGTCTTCACTCGGTCTCGGTCTTCACTCCTCTAGGTCTTCACTCCTCTTGGTCTTCACTCCTCTCGGTCTTCACTCCTCTCGGTCTTCACTCCTCTCGGTCTTCACTCGGTCTCGGAGAGTGAGGACTCAGAGACCAGAGGACCAGCGGAGTAAAAATACCTCATAATTATCAGCTTCCATTCAGTCAGCGCACAAAACCTATTCGCTAGCCAAATATATACACTCCTTTATTGAAACTTGCATATCTTAACAGTCTTTATATAAATTTGCCCAGTGGTGAACCCATAGGCCTTCAGTGTGTGACAGGTTCGTGATTCTGAAAGGACAGAAACCTTAACACTAGCACACTCATGTAGGAGAGTGCACTTTTTGTAAAACACGAAGGGCCAGTGATGTAGTGGAGCGTATACGCAGGTATAAGACATATTCCCACGTTTCTTTCAGGGGGCAATGTAGTGTAGTGAAGGTATACGACTTATCAATGATGTAGTAGAATAGAGAAATCATACACAAAGTAGCGTAAAACAATCGCAAAGCACTATATTCACATGCGCGCTGTCAAACACACAGCCTAGTTTCAGTTGAATATCATCTGCAGGCAGCTGTAGTTCTCAACTGGTTTTTGGCATGGAGCAGCTCACAGAAGAATGACATCGGTAGCCCGGTAGGAAAAGACGTTTCAACAGTATGATATTTACCATTAAATGCTAACTAAGGCAACAAATACAAACCAGGTATTGAAAAAGTTTGGTCCGAAGTGTTGATTAGTTGGCTATTTGTGATGGAAAATTTGTCATCACGCGCCGTTTGTGTCAGGGACATAGATTGGCTATGTTCGACAGAGGCCCACCCAGTGGTGAGCCAGGCCCTGACGTATTGATAACGTCCATGATTTTGGAATGAGATGTTCGACGAGCAGGTGTCCACATACTTTTGGTTACGTAGTGTTTTTTTCCAATAGATCACACAGCCCCACAAAGAATTTGAAAACAAATCAAACATTTGATAAAGTCCGACATCTGTTAGGCGCAATAACACAGTTGTGCAGTCACTGCAGCAAGATTTGTGTCCCGTTGCCATGACAAAAAGGGCAACCAGTGGAACACAAACAACATTGTAAATACAACCTTATATTTACCTGTTTATTTATTTCCCCTTTCATACTTCAACTACGTACTTGCACGTCGTTACCACACTGTACAGAGGCAATACTATAACATTTGAAATGTATTTTATTCTTTAAAAACTTTTGTGAGTGTAATGTTTACTAATGTTTCCCTTGTTTGTTTCCCTTTTGTTTATTGTTGATTCAATTTGCTTTGGCGACGTAAACATATGTTTCACATGCCAATAAGGACCCTTTGAATTGTATTGCGAGAGAGTGAGAGAGGGAGACCGACAGACCGAGGTAGAGAGAGACAGAGAGAGCAACAGAGAGAGGTAAAGAGAAAGAGAGAGAGAGAGAGAGAGAGAGAAAGAGAGAAAGAGAGAGCAAGTGCTGAGCACTTTAGAGTGGTCATATTTGCCATGCATTTTTCTATCTGTAGAAATTACAGTGTGAAGCTTTTTTGAAAGACTCTCAGTGATTGGAGAGTGAGGCAGAAGAGATGGGAGAGCCAGGTAGAAGAGACGTTTAGCTGCTTGAGGTCCAAGGAGACTCTCATAGTGAAAGGACAGGGACAGGGTAAGCTGTACTGTCGACCAAGACTGCGTCCCAAAAGGCACCTTATCCTCTATATAGTGGATTACTATGACCAGGGCCCTTATGGGACAGCGCACTACGTTTTGGGACACAGCCGTAATCTCTCTCTCTCTCTTAGGGTGCACACCAAGGCTATGCTGTCCCTACTGCTACCTCTCTCTCGCTCACTCTCTTTGACTCTTTCTCTCTCTCTCTCTCTCTCTCTCTCTCTCTCTCCCTGGGTGCACACACCCCAGATCCCCTGACTCACTGCTGCTACCTCTCTCTCTCATTCTCTCTCACTCTTTGTCTCTCTCTCTCTCTCACCCTCTCTCTCTCTCTCTCTCCCAGGGTGCACACCTCAGATCCCCTGTCTCTCTCTCTACCTCTCTACGACCCTCCTAATCTTTCATACCAGAGCCTTACAATTGTTCCCTGCTATGGTGACATCATGTGGACTGTGTGTAGCCCCTGTTCCTCTCTCTCTCTCTGTTAGTCCTTCTAGCTGGCGTGTCTGTTGAAGTTGACTGAAGCCCCTCCCTGCCCTCCATTCAGGGGCGCTGGCCTGCTGCTGCCCGTGTGCTTTTCAACGCGCGTCTGTGTGTGTGCGTGTGTGTGTATCTCAGGGTCTTGGGAAAGGCAGAAGACACATTTTCATTCTAACCGATGGACAAAGCTGTATTCCTCTGTTAGTTTCTTCCCGTAGCTAACATCGTTGTGTCCTTGGTGATCTAAAGGTTGGAAGCCACCACCCTTACTGAGGCCCTTACTTCCTGTATTGGAGCTAGCGTCTCTGGGACTGTCTGTAGCCCCCCCGTTCTATCATAGTGCTCTCTGTATGTTCCTCTAGCTAGCCTGGCATGTCTGTTATAGAGGAGGTGATGTGTTCCTGTAGCTAGCCTGGCATGTCTGTTATAGAGGAGGTGATGTGTTCTTGTAGCTAGCCTGGCATGTCTGTTATAGAGGAGGTGATGTGTTCCTGTAGCTAGCCTGGCATGTCTGTTATAGAGGAGGAGTTGTGTTCCTGGAGCTAGCCTGGCATGTCTGTTATAGAGGAGGTGATGTGTTACTGTAGCTAGCCTGGCATGTCTGTTATAGAGGAGGTGATGTGTTCCTGTAGCTAGCCTGGCATGTCTGTTATAGAGGAGGTGATGTGTTCCTGTAGCTAGCCTGGCATGTCTGTTATAGAGGAGGTGATGTGTTCCTGTAGCTAGCCTGGCATGTCTGTTTAGGAGGAGGTGATGTGTTCCTGTAGCTAGCCTGGCATGTCTGTTATAGAGGAGGTGATGTGTTCCTGTAGCTAGCCTGGCATGTCTGTTATAGAGGAGGTGGATGTGTTCCTGTAGCTAGCCTGGCATGTCTGTTTAGGAGGAGGTGATGTGTTCCTGTAGCTAGCCTGGCATGTCTGTTATAGAGGAGGTAATGTGTACCTGTAGCTAGCCTGGCATGTCTGTTATAGAGGAGGTGATGTGATCCTGTAGCTAGACTGGCGTGTATGTTATAGAGGAGGTGATGTGTTCCTGTAGCTAGCCTGGCATGTCTGTTATAGAGGAGGTGTTGTGTTCCTGTAGCTAGCCTGGCATGTCTGTTATAGAGGAGGTGATGTGTTCCTGTAGCTAGCCTGGCATGTCTGTTATAGAGGAGGTGGTGTGTTCCTGTAGCTAGCCTGGCATGTCTGTTATAGAGGAGGTGATGTGTTCCTGTAGCTAGCCTGGCATGTCTGTTATAGAGGAGGTGATGTGTTCCTGTAGCTAGCCTGGCATGTCTGTTATAGAGGAGGTGGGCGGGCTGGAGTTTGTGTCAGTAAATTCACCCAGATCTGATACACGCGTGGGGCTGTAAATCACTAGATTGATGTGTCTGTGTATCACGGAGAGATTGACTGGTCTCATTTGTGACAAGGGTTATTAAATGCACGGGTTTGACGGACGACTGATGGAACACACAAAAGAACACATATGAACGGTACACACACAGTACACACACAGTACACACACAGTACACACACAGTACACACACACACAGTACACCCAAAGTACACACACAGTACACACACACAGTACACACACACAGTACACACACAGTACACACACAGTATACACACAGTACACACACAGTATACACACACAGTACACACACACACAGTACACACACACAGTACACACACAGTACACACACACAGTACACACACAGTACACACAGTACACACACAGTACACACACACACAGTACACACACACAGTACACACACAGTACACACACACAGTACACACACAGTACACACACACACAGTACACACACAGTACACACACAGTACACACACAGTACACACACAGTGTACACACACACACAGTACACACACACACAGTACACACACAGTACACACACAGTACACACACAGTACACACACACACAGTACACACACAGTACACACACAGTATACACACACACACAGTACACACACAGTACACACACAGTACACACACACACAGTACACACACAGTACACACACACAGTACACACAGTACACACACAGTACACACACATAGTACACACTCACAAACACACACACACCCACAGCAGTAACCTCCCAGTGATTCGACCAGAGCAACTTTCCCTAGAATCCTCCCATAGATTTAACATAGATCTTCTAGGGTCTCATCTCCAGCAGTTCCTTAGAATCTGTCTTCCTCTCATTTCATCTGAGCTGGAAACAACAGAGGCGCTAATAGCTGTGGTTGGGTCCTTCCTGAATGTGCGTGGTGTACGGGCCGATGCAGGCTTCCTCCGCTGTGCTTCACAGAGACGGCTTTATGGTGCAGGGGGTTCTTCCACACACACTGCTCACCGGGGAGGCTGCACCTCACCACCACCAGCCTCCTCTGCTACACCACCAGTGGTGAGGTGTACATTATGTCTGTCTGTCTGTCTGTCTGTCTCTGTCTGTCTGTCTGACTGTCTGTCTCTGTCTGACTGTCTGTCTGTCTGTCTGTCTGTCTGTCTGTCTGTCTGTCTGTCTGTCTGTCTGTCTGTCTGACTCTGTCTGTCTGTCTGTCTGTCTGTCTGTCTGTCTGTCTGTCTGTCTGTCTGTCTGTCTGTCTGTCTGTCTGTCTGTCTGTCTGTCTGTCTGTCTGTGATTCCTCCTAGCTGGTTACTTCTCACCCCCAGATCAGTCATTTTTCCATCATTATAATGAATTGGATGATATGTCTAATGCCTTGGCTTGACAAAGCATAGGGGCATATGATGAATTCAGATAAATGAATCACCAGTTATTATACTATCATTGTAATACATGTTGATATCGTTACACCAGTGGAGTGTATTCATGGATGCCAAAGGAAGTCAGCTTTCCCCCCAAAAATGACCAATATATTTTGGGTACTAAATAAAGAAAAATGTATCTTTCGTCTCTCTGTGTTTCACCATTTTCCTTCAATTCGCAACAGGCTGAATGTATCTCACAGGAGAAAGCATCCGAGCGAGCGAAACAACACCCCTCTGTCTCTCTATGTGTACGGAGGTGAGGGTTACCCGGACTATTTGCATTGTGTGCCCCCCCAACCCCTCTTTTACTCTGCTGCTACTCTCTGTTTATCTTATATGCATAGTCACTTTAACTATTAATTCATGTACATACTACCTCAATCAGCCCGACCAACCAGTGCTCCCGCACATTGGCTAACCGGGCTATCTGCATTGTGTCCCACCACCCGCCAACCCCTCTTTACTCTGCTGCTACTCTCTGTTCATCATATATGCATAGTCACGTTAACCATACCCATGCATAGTCACTTTAACCATACCCACATGTACATACTACCTCAATAAGCCTGACTAACCGGTGTCTGTATGTAGCCTCGCTACTGTATATAGCCTGTCTACTGTATATAGCCTGTCTACTGTATATAGCCTCTATACTGTATATAGCCACTCTACTGTATATAGCCTCTCTACTGTATATAGCCTCTCTACTGTATATAACCTCTCTACTGTATATAGCCTCTCTACTGTATATAGCCTCTCTACTGTTTAAAGCCTCTACTGTATAAAGCCTCTCTACTGTATATAGCCTCTCTACTGTATACAGCCTCTCTACTGTATATAACCTCTCTACTGTATATAGCCTCTCTACTGTATATAGCCTCTACTGTTATTTTTCACTGTCTTTTTACTGTTGTTTTTATTTCTTTACTTACCTATTGTTCACCTAATACCTTTTTCGCACTGTTGATTAGAGCCTGTAAGTAAGCATTTCACTGTAAGTTCTACACCTGTTGTATTCGGCGCACGTGACAAATAAACTTTGATTTGATTTGAGTTGTAGCTCATCTATCTGATGCTGTCTGGACAGTGAAACAGCACCTCTCTGTCTCAGTATGTGTAGACCATGTATCTGATGCTGTCTGGACAGTGAAACAGCACCTCTGTCTCAGTATGTGTAGACCATGTATCTCATGCTGTCTGGTCCAAACGAGTAGGACATTGTTGCTGCCCGTAGCATTGAAGGCAAGTGAAGCCAGCGAGCATCACATCTAATCAAATCAAATCAAACTTTATTTGTTACATGCACCGAATTCAACAAGTGTAGACTTTACCATGAAATGCTTATTTACGAGCCCTTAACCAACAGTGCAGTTCAAGGATAAGAAAATATTTACCAAGTAGACTAAAGTAAAAAATAATAATAAAAAGTAACACAATAACAATAACAATAATGAGACTATATACAGGGGGCACCGGTACCCAGTCAGTGTGAGGGTACAGGCTAGTTGAGGTAATCTGTACATGTAGGTGGGGGCGAAGTGACTATGCATAGATAACAAACAAACAGTGAGTAGCAGCAGTGTATAGGGGGGGTCAATGTAAATTGTCCGGTGGCGATTGAATTAATTGTTCATCAGTCTTATGGCTTGAGGGTAGAAGCTGTTGAGGAGCCTTTTGGTCCTAGACTTGGCGCTCCGGTACCGCTTGCCGTGTGGTAGCAGAGAAAACAGTCCTTACCTTGGGTGACTGGAGTCTCTGACAATTTTATGGGCTTTCTTCTGACACCGCCGACTATATAGGTCCTGGATGGCAGGAAGCTTGGCCCCAATGATGTACTGGGAGGTTCGCACTACCCTCTGTAGCGCCTTACGGTCAGATGCCGAGCAGTTGCCATACCAGGCGGTGATGCAACCGGACAGGATGCTCTCGATGGTGCAGCTGTAGAACCTTTTGAGGATTTGGGGACCCATGCCAAATCTTTTCAGTCTCCTGCGGGTGAAACTTTTTTGTCGTGCCCTCTTCACGACTGTCTTGGTATGTTTGGACCATGATAGTTCGTTGGTGAATTGGACACCAAGGAACTTGAAACTCTCGAACCGCTCCACTACAGCCTCGTTGATGTTAACATCACCATCTGGCCTCTCTTGACAAAAAAAGTATAAAAAATGTTCCAGTCAGCATCAAGCTAAACTTTGAATGGTCCTGGAGCAACAAAAAAAGAGTCAAGGGAGGCCATCTTGGATTTGGCATCACTCCTGCAATATCCCATTGAGATCATACGTCATTGACAGAAAAACTTGAATTGTTGCATCTCGTTGTGTTGTTGTCCTCCGGTAGCTAGCTAGCTAAAATCATCCCTTTCTTAAATTAGCAATGGATGGAGATTGGGATTTGGACCCTTGGTTTAACTTAATTATCCGTACTGGCCAATAATTATAACGGCACTGATGATCCAACCATTAATTCATACATTGTTGTGCCCCTGACCTGTGAGGATGGAAGTTCAATATGTAGCTAGATGTGGTATGCTAATGTTAACTAGCTGGCCTGGTGCATCGTTGCCCATGAATGGAAGTTAGGCTAGCGAGCAGACATTTTAGCCAGGTAGCCTAGGACAACAACAAATAAAAACGTGTACTGTATGACAGAGTCATCGACCGTTTAGACAACATGAACGAGAGGAGGATGATGACATTGGTGTTTCTCTACAAGTAGGGTCAACATGTTTTTTCTACTTAAACACACACACACACACACACACACACACACACACACACACACAAATCAGTACCATGGACAGCCACATCATATTTGGCTTACGTTGATTGGACTAAAATGTTTTTGGTATCTTTAAGTTGTCACTGTATTAGACTAAGCAGAGGTGATTTGATGATGTTGAAGTTGAAATCCTGTTTTCTTTGTGACTTGCGGTGACTCTCTGTGGTTCTAAATCAGTTGTTGTTTAGTAGTCCGATAATGTCAGAAACATTAACTTGCTTGACCATGCTGTAGGTCATGTAACTGTTTGTTCCATGCAGAATCCTTTGTGGACTTCACTGGACAGAGGTTGAGGAAGAAACTTGATTGATCATGCTGTAGGTCATACAACTGTCTGTTACTGTACATGCCCAACGCTTTGTGGAGGGTCGCTCTCCGGGTTTTGCGATGAAACAAACATGTGGTCGAATTTATTCTGCAACTGTGTCTTCTTATTGTCTCGGCACGTTTGTGGTAGAAGGTGGCATATTGTGGTAAATTGCGTCATTCTGGCAACAATAGCTGACACTTAAATAACGTTCCATAGAATTCTGCGTCACCCCACAATCTGCGCTGTAGTACGCCGCAACTTGTAAAGGAAGAACCATTGTATGTATCATGGTGGCAAGGCATATTTGGCTCCCGAGTGGAGCACCGGTCCACGGCATTGCATCTCAGTGCTAGAGGCGTCACTAACGGCCCTTGTTCCTATCCAGGCTGTGTCACGTCGGGCCGTGACTGGGAGTCCCACGGGGCGGAGTCCCACGGGGCGGCGTCCCACGGGGCGGCGTCCCACGGGGCGGAGTCGCACGGGGCGGAGTCCCACGGGGCGGGGCGGAGTCCCACGGGGCGGAGTCCCACGGGGCGGAGTCCCACGGGGCGGAGTCCCACGGGGCGGGGCGGAGTCCCACGGGGCGGAGTCCCACGGGGCGGCGCACAATTGGCCCAGCGTCGTCCGGGTTTGGGGCCGGGGTAGGACGTCATTGTAAATAAGAATTAGTTCTTAACTGACCTGTCTAGTTAAATAAAGGTTCAATTTGAAAATAAATTACAATAATTGTTTTAATAATATGAACTAACATATGGTTTGTTTGTCTGGTTGCTGTGGGACGTTAGAGCCATGTTCTCTGTAATGTATAGCACAGTGGTGTTAGATGTTCTCTGTAATGTATAGCACAGTGGTGTTAGATGTTCTCTGTAATGTATAGCACCGTGGGTCTAGATGTTGTCTGTAATGTATAGCACAGTGATGTTAGATGTTCTCTGTAATGTATAGCACAGTGGTGTTAGATGTTCTCTGTAATGTATAGCACAGTGGTGTTAGATGTTCTCTGTAATGTACAGTAGAGTGGTGTTAGATGTTAGATAGCGAGGGACATTATAGCCATGCTGTCCAGGCACAACGTAGCATCGGTACAGTCCTGTTGTTGGATGTTAGATGGTAGATAAGACTAGGATTACAGTGGGGGTGCAGGTGGCAGGCCGGACCCCAGGGAGAGCACAGATTGAGTTCTGGGTACAGGACACAAGGCCTCCCACCCACACACACTAGGCCTCCCATCCAAACACTAGGCCTCCCATCCACACACAAGGCATCCCACCCACACACTAAGCCTCCCATCCACACACTAGGCCTCCCATCCACACACTAAGCCTCCCATCCACACACTAGGCCTCCCACCCACACACTAGGCCTCCCATCCACACACAAGGCATCCCACCCACACACTAAGCCTCCCATCCACACACAAGGCATCCCACCCACACACTAAGCCTCCCATCCACACACTAGGCCTCCCATCCACACACTAGGCCTCCCACCCACACTAGGCCTCCCATCCACACACAAGGCATCCCACCCACACACTAGGCCTCCCACCCACACACTAGGCCACCCACCCACCCACACACTAGGCCTCCCACCCACCCACACACTAGGCCTCCCATCCACACACAAGGCATCCCACCCACACACTAGGCCTCCCATCCACACACTAGGCCTCCCACCCACCCACACACTAGGCCTCCCACCCACCCACACACTAGGCATCCCACCCACACACTAGGCCTCCCATCCACACACAAGGCATCCCACCCACACACTAGGCATCCCACCCACACACTAGGCCTCCCATCCACACACAAGGCATCCCACCCACACACTAGGCCTCCCATCCACACACTAGGCCTCCCATCCACACACTAGGCCACCCACCCACACACTAGGCCTCCCGTACACACACTAGGCCTCCCACACACACACTAGGCCTCCCATCCACACATTAGGCCTCCCATCCACACACTAGGCCTCCCACCCACACACTAGGCCTCCCATCCACACACTAGGCCTCCCACCCACACACTAGGCCTCCCACCCACACACTAGGCATCCCACACACACACTAGGCCTCCCATCCACACACTAGGCCTCCCATCCACACACTAGGCCTCCCATCCACACACTAGGCCTCCCATCCACACACTAGGCCACCCACCCACACACTAGGCCTCCCGTACACACACTAGGCCTCCCACACACACACTAGGCCTCCCATCCACACACTAGGCCTCCCATCCACACACTAGGCCTCCCACCCACACACTAGGCCTCCCATCCACACACTAGGCTTCCCACCCACACACTAGGCCTCCCACCCACACACTAGGCCTCCCATCCACACACTAGGCCTCCCACCCACACACTAGGCCTCCCACCCACACACTAGGCATCCCACCCACACACTAGGCCTCCCATCCACACACTAGGCCTCCCATCCACACACTAGGCCTCCCACCCACACACTAGGCCTCCCACCCACACACTAGGCCTCCCACCCACACACTAGGCCTCCCACCCATCCATAGCATGTTTCTACAGCTACAGCTGCGTCCTGTACAGTGAGTGTTCAGATTTATACATTACACTGTACATGTCTAATTGATGATAGGCAATGTTGTTTAAGAGGTGTTGACACTGTGGTGGAAGATTCTTTATTTATAGAGACCGACACGACTCTCTCCCTCCTCTTCTTCCTCATCTTCCTCCTCGTCCTCCTCCTCCTCCTCCTCCTCCTCCTCCTCCTCCTCCTCCTCCTCCTCCTCCTCCTCCTCCTTCTTCTTCTCTTTCTCCTCCTTTTCTTTTTCCATTGCTTCTTCAGAGTTGTCAGAGGAACAGCAGTTTACTGTGTATCACAATGCTCAACAATTAACTACTTAATCAATTCATTAGCTAGTGCGTCTTAAGAACTAGCAGACTAATTATGTTCTTGAAGTGCATGTCAAATAAGTAGGGAGAGGGAATTTTCTAAAGCGTGGCGAAGGCTGCTCCTGCGATGGATACAGCACACTGGCTGAAATAATGTTATTATTCTCTCACAAATACTAGTTGACGTACTCTTAATCAAAAAAAAGAAAGTCTTCCTATTCCACTGTAAGCCAACAATTAGATGATTCATTAAATAGTCCTATAAATGCATCATGAACTATTAAGGAAATAAACCCTTAAAGACAGTGAAACAAAGGTGCATTTTATTTTCTTATTTGAAAAAATGTATAAATTCTGCCTTGGCTCCTCCTCAATGACTACTCCTCATTGACTCCTCCTCAATGACTACTCCTCATTGACTCCTCCTCATTGACTACTCCTTATTGACTACTCCTCATTGACTACTCCTTATTGACTCCTCCTTATTGACTACTCCTCATTGACTACTCCTTATTGACTCCTCCTTATTGACTCCTCCTCAATGACTACTCCTTATTGACTCCTCCTTATTGACTACTCCTCATTGACTACTCCTCATTGACTACTCCTCATTGACTCCTCCTTATTGACTACTCCTTACTGACTACTCCTTATTGACTCCTCCTTATTGACTCCTCCTTATTGACTACTCCTCATTGACTCCTCCTTATTGACTCCTCCTTATTGACTACTCCTCATTGACTCCTCCTTATTGACTACTCCTCATTGACTACTCCTTATTGACTACTCCTTATTGACTCCTCCTTATTGACTACTCCTTATTGACTCCTCCTTATTGACTACTCCTCATTGACTACTCCTTATTGACTCCTCCTTATTGACTCCTCCTCAATGACTACTCCTTATTGACTCCTCCTTATTGACTACTCCTCATTGACTACTCCTCATTGACTACTCCTCATTGACTCCTCCTTATTGACTACTCCTTACTGACTACTCCTTATTGACTCCTCCTTATTGACTCCTCCTTATTGACTACTCCTCATTGACTCCTCCTTATTGACTCCTCCTTATTGACTACTCCTCATTGACTCCTCCTTATTGACTACTCCTCATTGACTACTCCTTATTGACTACTCCTTATTGACTCCTCCTTATTGACTACTCCTTATTGACTACTCCTTATTGACTCCTCCTTATTGACTACTCCTCATTGACTCCTCCTTATTGACTACTCCTTATTGACTACTCCTTATTGACTCCTCCTTATTGACTCCTCCTTATTGACTACTCCTCATTGACTCCTCCTTATTGACTACTCCTTACTGACTACTCCTTATTGACTACTCCTTATTGACTCCATTGACTCCTCCTCATTGACTACTACTTATTGACTACTCCTTATTGACTACTCCTTATTGACTCCTCCTTATTGACTACTCCTTATTGACTACTCCTCATTGACTACTCCTCATTGACTAGTCCTCATTGACTCCTCCTTATTGACTACTCCTTACTGACTACTCCTTATTGACTACTCCTTATTGACTCCATTGACTCCTCCTCATTGACTACTACTTATTGACTACTCCTTATTGACTCCTCCTTATTGACTACTCCTCATTGACTACTCCTTATTGACTCCTCCGTATTGACTCCTCCTTATTGACTCCATTGACTCCTCCTCATTGACTACTACTTATTGACTACTCCTTATTGACTCCTCCTTATTGACTACTCCTTATTGACAACTCCTTATTGACTACTCCTCATTGACTACTCCTCCTTTAGGCCTCTCCCTTGACTAGTCCTTTGCTTTGACTCCGCTTGCTTGACTCCTCCTATGCCTTGACTCCTCCTCTGCCTTGACTCTTCTGCCTTGACTCTTCTGCCTTGACTCTTCTGCTTTGACTCCTCCTCTGCCTTGACTCCTCCTCTGTCTTGACTCTTCTGCCTTGACTCTTCTGCTTTGACTCCTCCTCTACCTTGACTCCTCCTCTGCCTTGACTCTTCTGCCTTGACTCTTCTGCTTTGACTCTTCTGCCTTGACTCCTCCTCGTCCTTGACTCTTCTGCTTTGACTCCTCCTCTACCTTGACTCCTCCTCTGCCTTGACTCCTCCTCGTCCTTGACTCTTCTGCTTTGACTCTTCTGCCTTGACTCTTCTGCCTTGACTCCTCTGTCTTGAGTCCTCCTCTGTCTTGACTTCTCTGCCTTGACTCCTCCTCCTCACAGAGGTAAAGACAACACAGTTCTATACAGGCGGTAGGCCAGGGGACATACCCAGAGAACCGTCCAAATGCATATCCACTTTAGTTATTCTTAAGGGGACTATATCTGAGGGTATGATAGCATCTGCTCTCTGCTGCAAGAGGTACGACTGAAATCCCCATTGACTCACTCCTGTTCAATATTTAATGTGTGGCCAGTGTTTCTCCAGCACTTAAAGGGGAGAGTAAAAGGTGATTTGATTTGCTTTTCTTTTTTTTTGGAATGCACCAATCAGAGAGTAGCGAGAGGCAACGGCAAAAGTAAACCTGACATGTGTTACATGGAGCAAAATGCCAGAATGTTTCAAATGCGCAGTATCTTGGCTTCCAGCCAGAGGAGATGGGGAGTGGGGGGTAGAAGGGCCTGGGTTATTACACTAGATGATGAGTCTGGGCTATTGAGAAAGCTCTGTGTGACGTCCCAAACGGCATCCTTTTTTTCTTTTCTTACGTAGTGCATTATATATATATGTAAGGCACTATGGGCCTTGGTCAAAAAGTAGTGCACTACCTAGGGAATAGGGTGCCATTTGAGAGTCAGATCCTCTGATTCATCTTAGAAGGATAGTAACAATAAACAGCGGGAGAGAGAGAGAGGATGTGAACCTGCAGTTGTCTTCTACTTACAGCCATATAAACAGAGCCTGGATATAAAGTGATGCCGGTTGAACAGTACTGATAATAATATGTACCGTATGACTCTGAAATCCAAGCGTAGATGCAAACAGTGCCTCTCGGTCAAAAACCAAAGTAGTGAATACAAGGAAGAGTGGACTCTAATTAGGTTAACTATGTAAGTACCCTTTTTTAATGTTTTCATTAAACCTGGTCAACAGTAAATTGCAGCATACATCTATATTATATACGCAGTTATTCGCAATAATGTGAAAACACAGTGTATCCCATTAGTATAAATGTGATGAGATGATTGGGCCTATTCCATTCGTATAACCACATGGATTGAAGTGCTCTTTTAAAGGTCAATAGAAGCAGGGAAAATGTACCATGTCTTTATCCCTGCTTTTAGGATCTTAGGCCTGTTCCAGACATTCACTACATGACCAGATGTATGTGAACATCTCAACGTCGAACATCCCATTCCAAAATCATGGGCATTAATATGGAGTTGGTCCCCCCCTTTGCTGCTATAACAGCCTCCACTTTTCTGGGAAGGCTTTCCACTAGATGTTGGAACATTGCTGTGGGGGACTTGCTTCCATTCAGTCGCAAGAGCATTAGTGAGGTCGGGCACTGATGTTGGGCGATTAGGTCTGGCTCACAGTCGGCTTTCCAATTCATCCCAAAGGTATTCGATGAGGTTGAGGTCAGGGCTCTGTGTAGGCCAGTCAAGTTCTTCCACACTGATCTCCACAAACCATTTCTGTATGGACCTCGCTTTGTGCACAGGGGCACTGTCATGCTAAAACAGGAAAGGCCCTTCCCTAAATTGTTGCCACAAAGTTGGAAGCATAGAATCGTCTAGAATATAATTGTATGCTGTAGCGTTAAGATTTCCCTTCACTGGAACTAAGGAAAAATAGCCCTAGACCATTATTTCTCCTCCACCAAACTTTACAGTTGGCACTATGCATTGGGGAAGGTAGCGTTGTCCTGGCATGTGCCAAACGCAGATTCATTCTTAGAACTGCCAGACGGTGAAGCATGATTCATCACTCCAGAGAACGTGTTTTCACTGCTCCAGAATCCAATGGCGGCGAGTTTTACACCACTCCAGCCGACGCTTGGCATTGCGCATGGTAATCTTAAGCTTGTGTGCTGCTGCTCGGCTATGGCAACTCATTTACGTTTCTTCCATCGGCAGTTTGGAACTCGGTAGTTAGTGTTGCAACCGAGGACAGACAATTTTTACGTGCTACGAGCTTCAGCACTTGGCGGTGCCGTTCTGTAAGATTGTGTGGCCTACCACATCGCGGCTGAGCCATTGTTACTCCTAGACGTTTCCACTTCACAATAAAAACACCTACTATTGACCAGGGCAGCTCTAGCAGGGCAGAAATGTTACGAACTAACTTGTTGGAAAGGTGGCATCCTATGACGGTGCCATGTTGAAAGTCACTGAGCTCTTCAGTAAGGCCATTCTACTGTTAATGTTTGATTGCATGGCTGTGTGATCAATTTTATACACCTGTCAGCAACGGGTGTGGCAGAAATAGTCGAATACACTAATTTGAAGGGGGGTCCACATACCTTTGTATATATATAGTGTAGCTGAAAGACACAATGGTAGGTAGATAGCTACACTCCCTGTTCTGATGAAAGACACCATGGTAGGTAGATAGCTCTGTTCCCTGTTCTGATCCCAGACAGAGGGTCCAGTCCCAGCCACCCTGACTCTGCGTCTGATTGATGTCACTCGCTAATCAAAGCTTCTTAGTTCCTGACAATTGCCAAATTGGATCTATTCGCCTGGCACGGGGGAACAAGGAGGGGGGGGGGTGCCGAGCGGAGAGATATGATGCCCAGTCACAAAAGTACACAAGCATGCCCACACACACACACGCTCACGCACACGCAAACACCTAGACGCCGGCTTGGTCTGGCGTTGCACTGGGGGAGTTAATTAATGTGGAGAGTGTCTGTACCTCACAGTGCTTATTACTGTTGATTTTAGGTCTTGTGACATTTACAACCGCAGTTATTTTTCTCCCTGACGAAATTGGTGACATTTGGTTCTCATTTAAAGGGGGGTAAAGCACTTACCTGATAGCTGATTAGAAGGGAAACTCAATACCATGCAGCCGGGTGAAAAGGGGGCAAGGTTCTCACATCCAAACTTCTCTAAAATAAGGAGAAGAAATCTTCATGTTTTTTTTAGAATGAATTAAACCTTCCAATGTGGCTCTGACCCTTTCAACCCACCTTCCTGAACAGACTGGGTTACCATTAAATACACCTTCATGAACGGACTGGGTAACCATTAAATACACCTTGCTGAACAGACTGGGTAACCATTAAACACACCTTCCTGAACAGACTGGGTAACCATTAAATACACCTTCATGAACGGACTGGGTAACCATTAAATACACCTTGCTGAACAGACTGGGTAACCATTAAACACACCTTCCTGAACAGACTGGGTAACCATTAAATACACCTTCATGAACGGACTGGGTAACCATTAAATACACCTTCATGAACGGACTGGGTAACCATTAAATACACCTTCATGAACGGACTGGGTAACCATTAAATACACCTTCATGAACGGACTGGGTAACCATTAAATACACCTTGCTGAACAGACTGGCTAACCATTAAATACACCTTCCTGAACAGACAGGGTTACCATTAAACTAGCAGCGGTCATTAAAATGATTCAAAAGTTTTAATAAAACAATTCTAAATGCAACAATGGATGAAGATACTCCAAACCCTTTGAATCCATCCCTTATAACACGTAAACATTTTACTGGCAAAGATAAATAATAAATGGGGTCAAGGGAATTTGGTGGGAATTCAGGTGTTGAATTTATTGTAAAATGTACCAGATTTTTTTTAATTCTTATAATACCCTCATATATACATTTTCTAATGGTATCATGTATTTATTTTACATTTTTTATTAAAATTAAGAAAATAGGTATGTGCCTCATTTGCATAAATACGCTGGGTGTATTTGCATATATGAGCCAATTAACATAACTGGTGGGAGCAGAGCTGCAAGCACCAAACTCTTGCTCTGTCTACCCTACCTGTGCTCAGCTGAGATGTCTAGACTGCCTCATTAATTACTGTTGTTGTGTTCTGTTGCATTATTCAACACGTGTGTCAATAGCAGGATACCTCAGATTAACAATCAACAGTTTGGCTCTAGATTACACCTCTATACATACTTTACATTATGAGATCAGACACAATATCACTATCATCCCAGTGAACAGAATGGGTAACCAATTTTTAGAGCAGGTTAGCCGTTATTGTCCAGGAGGAGGAACTAAACATATCCCTACTATTATAGGTAAACATCCAATCAAATCATGAGTGAACAGGGAGTACAGGAGGGGACTGGGGCCCCAAAGGGGGATCAGCGTGGGGGATGTGTTGGTTGTTACCTACCCTTACCCACTGGGGGCGACCCGTCAGGAATTTCAGGATCCAGTTGCAGAGGGAGGTGTTTAGTCCCAGGGTCCTTAGCTTAGTGAAGAGCTTTGAGGGCACTATGTTGTTGAACTCTGAGCTGTAGTCAATGAATAGCATTCTCACATATGTGTTCCTTTTGTCCAGGTGGGAAAAGGCAGTGTGGAGTGCAATAGAGATTGCATCATCTGTGGATCTGTTGGTGCGATATGCAAATTGGAGTGGGTCTAGGGTTTCTGGGATAATGGTGTTGATGTGAGCCATGACCAGCCTTTCAAAGCATTTCATACCTACAGACGTGAGTGCTAGAGGTCGGTAGTCATTTAGGCAGGTCACCTTAGTGTTCTTGGGCACAGGGACTATGATGGTCTGCTTGAAACATGTTGGTATGACAGACTCAGACATGGAGAGGTTGAAAATGTCAGGGAAGACACTTGCCAGTTGGTCAGCGCATGCTCGGAGTACACGTCCTGGTAATCTGTCTGGCCCTGCGGCCTTGTGAATGTTGACATGTTCAAAGGTCTTACTCATATCGGCTGCGGAGAGCGTGATCACAAAGTCATCCAGAACAGCTGATGCTCTCATGCATGTTTCAGTGTTGCTTGCCTCGACGCGAGCATAGAAGTTATTTAGTTCATCTGGTAGGCTTGTGTCACTAGGCAGCTCTTGGCTGTGCTTCCCTTTGTAGTCTGTAATGGTTTGCAAGCCCTGCCACATCAGATGAGCGTCAGAGCAGGTGTAGTACGATTCGATCTTAGTCCTGTATTGATGCTTTGCCTGTTTGATGGTTCGTCGGAGGGCTTAGCGGGATTTCTTATAAGCTTCCAGGTTAGAGTCCCGCTCCTTGAAAGCGGCAGCTATACCCTTTAGCTCAGTGTGAATGTTGCCTGTAATCCATGGTTTCTGGTTGGGGTCTGTGCGTACAGTCACTGGGGTGGACTACCCATCTATGTTATGGTCATGGCAGGACTCTAGCTCTCAGTCTGCCAAACTCTCCCACAAGAGATAGATAGATAGAAGTGAGATTGCAGTCTTAAATATCAGCCGTCTGCTCTCCCTCTCACAATGTCAGGCCTAAGACCCAATGTGTAGAAGAAATGGCTTTCGGTGATTTACAAGACCCGGCAAAGAGCTCTGCAACCTATCAGCCCCTTTCAGGCTTTTCATCCAGCATTGCTTGTCCCGCATCTAAATAATGTGCATTATATTCTTCCCCGTACGTGAGAGGGGGAAAAGCAATCCTTCTCTGGTTGATAGATTTTTGTCCTCAAACAATACTATCTCTCTGCTTCCTTTCAGCCTGGATGGAGTGAAAAGCTATCATTTACTGATTACATAGAACTCACAACACAGTGCCAGCTAGCATCTAGTGTTGGAAGGAGCATCCATGGAAGAGCAAGAGTGTCCAGCCTAAATGGCACCCTATTCCCTAGATTGTGCACTATGTTTGACCAATGTAGATGAAATAGGGTGCTATTTGCGACCTATCCGAGGAGGGTATTTTCAACAGGAAGTGACAGCTTTCTGTTGGAGAAACAAATGACTGTGTTGGAGGAAATAGGCTACCAAGAGTATTGATTTTTTCCTTTGTGATGGGAATTAATTTAGCCACAACTGGTAGCAGATTGTCTCATTGTCTCTGAGAGTTGCCTTTCCATTAAGACTCACCTTGGCTGCCCTTTGGTTTTTAATGCTCATTCCTGGGGTGAGGTGGAGTGGACTGACTTTTTTGTGATTGTGCTGGTGCTGGTGCTGCCCATGTTACAGAGAGACATGTCAGAGCTATAGGACCATAGAGATAAAACAAGTCCATCCATATGGCTAGGACAAACTCCTGTTTCCCCTGGTGGTGAGGATAACTCTCTTATCTCTCAGGCCTTGTTGAACCATGGTGTACCATGGTGTTGTTGTTTCTCTAAAGATGAGTAATGACTCCTTTCAGATGGTTTAATGGTGAGGAGGGACTGTTGTGTGCCCTGACAGACATGGAGAGACCCGTATACAGAGAGCAGATGGGTTACAGCTCTGGAGACTTGGCTGATTATACAGTGAAACAGCAGAGACACAGAAAACTTAATTCAGAGAGCTGATGGGTTATACAGTGAAACAGTACAGACTTGTATAGAGACAGCTGTAAACAGAGAGACACATATAAACCACCATCCACAGAGTCCTATTCCTGAACCATTGCACATAAAATCCAAGCCAGCCAACCAACTGAGCCTAGCCAAGGGACCAAGGCCCTGAAGTTTACAGTAGTCAAGGGATCCCCCTTTACCCCTGCGTCCATCTCAAATGGTACCCCATTCCCTATAAAGTGCACTACTTTTGATCAGAGTCCAATGGACCAATAGGGGGCTATTTGAGATGCACACAGGGGCACCCCCCGTTATGGCGATGCAGATGCAGTGAAAAGTACCCAGCTCGTTTCAAGCACTGTTAATGTTTAACATTTCACGTGTCGTGCTGATTAAGGGCATGTCACAGCGAGTGTTGGAATTTAGTTTTCAGCAGTCAAATTAAATCCGTGATGCAATTTTAACAGAGCAATTGAAACAGACAGTAGACAGATCTTGTTTTCCTTCTTGTACATCCCACTGATGTCATCAACCAAGCTGTTCTCAGTTCAACAGTATAACACATTGCAGTGTGGTGTTTTTATCCTTCAAACTGTGGTCTCCTTATCTCAGGACTTTCACATGACAGCGATACTACAAATGATGAAAAACCTCTACCTCCATGAACTGTTGCTACTGTTGTCTGTCGTGTTCTGTCTGTCGTGTTCTGTCTGTCGTGTTCTGTCTGTATTGTTCTGTCTGTAGTGTTCTGTCTGTCGTGTTCTGTCTGTCTGTCGTGTTCTGTCTGTCTGTCGTGTTCTGTCTGTAATGTTATGTCTGTCGTGTTCTGTCTGTAGTGTTCTGTCTGTATTGTTCTGTCTGTCGTGTTCTGTCTGTCGTGTTCTGTCTGTCGTGTTCTGTCTGCCGTGTTCTGTCTGCCGTGTTCTGTCTGTCGTGTTCTGTCTGTAGTGTTCTGTCTGTATTGTTCTCTCTGTCGTGTTCTGTCTGTCGTGTTCTGTCTGTCGTGTTCTGTCTGTAGTGTTCTGTCTGTGGTGTTCTGTCTGTCATGTTCTGTCTGTAGTGTTCTGTCTGTCGTGTTCTGTCTGTATTGTTCTGTCTGTCGTGTTCTGTCTGTAGTGTTCTGTCTGTAGTGTTCTGTCTGTAGTGTTCTGTCTGTAGTGTTCTGTCTGTCGTGTTCTGTCTGTATTGTTCTGTCTGTAGTGTTCTGTCTGTATTGTTCTGTCTGTAGTGTTCTGTCTGTCGTGTTCTGTCTGTATTGTTCTGTCTGTAGTGTTCTGTCTGTATTGTTCTGTCTGTAGTGTTCTGTGTGGCCAAGGCCTGTGGATGTGAGAGAGAGAGAGAGAGAGAGAATTGGCGAAAGCACTGGAACAGTCTGCAGCACCCGACCTCACCCTACTAGAATCTGATGATCTGGTGCTTGTGTCCCCAACAAAGGAGAGCCTACAGCAGCACCTAGATATTCTGCACAGATTCTGGCAGATCTGGGCCCTGTGATCTCAGTAAGAGAAAAATAATGGTGTTCCAAAAAAGGTCCAGTTGCCAGGACCACAAATGCAAATTCCATCTAGACGCCATTTCCCTAGAGCGCACAATGTTGTGTTTTTCATTATGGAGATAGAAATGTACTTAAGCATTCAATACATTGCAAGTTTGCCCTTTTGGCCATTAGGCTATACTTTACAATAGGACTCAACTCTGACTGACCGCAACATCTATCAGTAGTCTAAACTGTGGCACAAATTGGGGGATTTTTCACACCTAGCCGAGCTATTAGACTACTCTTTTGTAAATTAATGGAGGTGTGAATGTTTCAGTCTCTCTCCTATCGCACTATAGTCCTGCATAGGGCAAAACAAATCATCTGGCGGGTGGTCCCGGAGTTGAGAGAGAAATTAGACTGACGATTTTCAGAAAAATAGGATACTTTTGCCTTACAGCCCATTACGTTGTCACGGTTGTTGTAAGAACGGGACCAAGGCGCAGCGTGTGTACAGTTCCACATCTTTATTCCAAAGTGAAACTTAAATCATATAAATCATATAAACAAACAACTAAACGTGACTACGTGGTGCACAGGCACAAACACAAAACAATATCCCACAAACATAAGTGGGGAAAATAGCTACTTAAATATGATCCCCAATCAGAGACAATGATTACCAGCTGCCTCTAATTGGGAATCATACAAAACACCAACATAGAAAATATAAATTAGAACACAACATAAACTAGAATACCCCCTAGTCACGCCCTGACCTACTACACCACAGAGAAACAAGGGCTCTCTATGGTCAGGGTGTGACAGTACATCCCCCCCCAAAAGGTGTGGATTCCGGCCGCAGAACCTGAAACCAAATGGGCGGTTAGGTGGGGTGACTAGTGTCGGTGGCGGCTCCGGTGCGGGTCGTAGCCCCCCCAGACCCCGGATCTGACCATGGCGCCGGGCTGAACGCCATGCCTGGCTGGGCACCGGCGCAGAGGAGGGCTCCGGCCCTGGAGCTGGGTTGGACGTCGTGCCTGGACTGGGCATCGGCGCAGAGGAAGGCTCTGGCCATGGAGCTGGCCTGGACGCCGTGCTTGGAATGGGCATCGGCGCAGGGGAAGGCTCTGGCCATGGAGCTGGGTTGGACGCCGTGCCTGGAATGGGCATCGGCGCAGGGGAAGGCTCTGGCCATGGAGCTGGAGGTTCCGGACCGTTGACCGTCGCTGGAGGTTCCAGACCATAAACCGTCACTGGAGGTCTAGTGCGTGGAGCTGGCACAGGTTGCACCAGACTGGTGACACGCTCTTCAGGGCGAGTGCGAGGAGCAGGCACAGGACGTACCAGACTGGGAAGGCGCACTGGAGGTCTAGTGCGTGGAGCCGGCACAGGTGGTACAGGACTGGTGACATGCTCTTCAGGGCGAGTGCGGGGAGCAGGCACAGGACGTACCGGACTGGTGACAGGATCCTCTGGTCGGATGTTGAGCAGAACACACTTGTACAACATCTCTCTCCCATGTGGTCTCTGGCTCTTCCCTCTGCTCAGCCGCCAGCTTCATGTGACCCCCCCCAAAAGATTATTGGGGTTTCTCTGGCCGTGGTCTGATGACACGCTCCTCCAGAGTTTGCCATTCGGGCTCTGGCACTCTCCTCAGCTCGACCGGCCACCCCTTGTGCCCCACCCCAAAAAATGATTGGGGTTGTCCTTGGGCTTTCTGTGGCCGCAAACCCCGGCGTCGTCGCCTTCCTCCATCATTACCTTCCGTCTGCCGCCAAGGAAGGGTCTCGCATCCACCCATCACTTCTTCCCAAGTCCACATAGAAAATATAAACTAGAACCAAACATAGAAATATAAACTAGACTACCCCCTAGTCACGCCCTGACCTACTACACCATAGAGAAACAAGGGCTCTCTATGGTCAGGGCGTGACATACATACTGTAATCGAAGAGTGGATGTTATACATGCAGACAAATGAATTGATGCAGGAAAAGAGAAATAATATTATACTGTTTGTAGTCATAAAAACAATTAGGCTCAGTAAATTGATGTTATTTTATTGAGTAACGGATCGGCTCATTAAGAGACGGCTTCTATCTTCAATGTAATCATTCATTCATAAGGTTAAACCCATAGGTCTTAGGCCTCAGTAAATACATTTTTCATTAGGTTAAATTCATCCACGCCTTATGGGAATGTTACAAAATCCCAAAGTTATGGGTGGAGTTAAAAATGTGTCTGTCAGAAGTATTACAATGGAAATGTACTTTTAATCCATATGATTGCATACAGTATTTCAAGACATGGCAATATACTGTAAGGGTGCTGTGAAATACATTATGGGTTGAACGATACTTTTCTCGTCAATCATCTCTTTAAAAAAATGTATACTTAAAATTTGATAAACAACCAATGTCAGCCTTTAATTAAATGCTTTATTATTTAAATATTGAAAGTGCGTGTGGGCGACGGAGAGAAACAGGTGTGATGTAGTTGTTGTTTGTATGTGTATGTTTTGTATTGTCTAAAAATATCAAATAAAATCGTACAAAAATCTGATTATTCATTATGAAAAGGATTTATTTGATTTATTTTGTTTACATTCTTCATTGTAACCATAATATCACAAATAATTTAACACACACAACATGAGCAGATTCACTTGGTCAAAACCTGTCTTTATTAAAAACTATCCGAAAGAATGTTGGTACTTATTTATTATGATCAAAAGCCATGAATGAATCAGTCACTGAGCTTTATGCTGACAAATATAGCTTTATGCTGCAAAATAGCCTACTAAATAGGCCAAGCATAAAGAAATATATGAAATTGTCTGAATAAACTAGTACATTTCATAAATAAATCAAGTAGCTCAGGTCTTGAAAATATGGGCAACCTTTTTCCCCTCAATATCCTCGCTGGACTATCAGGTATCAAGTTAAAACCCAAAAGCAGACTGCGTGAAGTAACAATGTTTATTGTAACAAGAAGGGTAAGCAAACGACAGGTCAAGACAGGAAGAGTTCAGTAATCCAGAGGTGGAGCAAAGGTACAGGACGGCAGGCAGGCTCAGGGTCAGGGACTGGCAGACTGGTCAGGGACAGGACAGGCAAGTGTCAAAAACCAGGAGGACGAGAAAAAGAGAGGCTGGGAAAAGACAGGAGCTGACAGGACAAACACTGGTAAACTTGACAAACAAGACCAACTGGCAACAGACAGACAACCTTTTTCCCCTCCATATCCTCACTGGACTCTTTCATTCAGTGTCTTCTTCACATCAGCAAAGAAGGACTACGTGTTTTAGAAACTTACTTTATATAGAGGGGCTATCACTATTTCACACGGGGATAAATAAAGCCAATTTGTTATTTAGAATTATTATTTTCTGTTTTTAGAAGGGGTGAGAAAACAAAAGGCCATCGTGCCTATTTTTTATTTTTTTTTAATCGTCAGTCCACATGTCAAGTGCAACTGCGTCATTGTATTTACCCAAGTTCTCTCTCAACTCAGGGATCACCCGCTAGCAATTTTTTTGTTGTTGCCTGATGCAGAACATTCACACCTCCATTAATTTACAATAAAAAAAAAAATAAGATAGTCAATTTGTGCCACAGTTTAGACTACGGATAGATCAGCGTTCTAACTCCCCCTCATGATCATGTGGTGCAATGACAGATTTACGCAATTTACTACAATCTGCCACCATCTACCACAAACGGTTACGGCATAAACTCTAAACTTTTAATTGAGGAACCAATGTACGTACCTCTGCATAAACATCAGCGCCAGAGGTAACTACCACAAAGCTGTGAACGATCTGAGAGACAAGGCAAGAAGGACCTTCTACGCCATCAAAAGGAACATACAATTTGACATACCAATTAGGATCTGGCTAAAAATACTTGAATCAGTTATAGAACATATTGCGCTTTATGGTTGTGAGGTCTGGGGTCCGCTCACCAACCAAGAATTCACAAAATGGGACAAACATCAAACTGAGACTGCATGCAGAATTCTGCAAAAATATCCTCTGTGTAAAACACCAAATAACGCATGCAGAGCAGAATTATCAAAATCCAGAAAAGAAACGTTAAATTCTACAACCACCTGAAAGGAAGTGATTCCCAAACCTTGAATAACAAAGACATCACCTAAAGAGACATGCACCTGGAGAAGAGTCCCCTAAGCAAGCTGGTCCTGGGGCTCTGTTCACAAACACAAACAGACCCCACAGAACCCCAGGGCAGCAACACAATTAGACCCAACCAAATCATGAGAGAACTAAAAGATAATTATTTGACGCATTGCAAAGAATTAACAAAAAAACAGAGCAAACTAGAATGCTATTTGGCCCTAAACAGAGAGTACACAGTGGCAGAATACCTGAACATTGTGACTGACCCAAATTTAAGGAAAGCTTTGACTATGTACAGACTCAGTGAGCATAGCCTTGCTATTGAGAGAGGCCGCCGTGGGCAGACCTGGCTCTCAAGAGAAGATGTGCGCACTGCCCACAAAATGAGGTGGAAACTGAAATGCACTTCCTATCCTCCTGTCAAATGTATGACCATATTAGAGATACATATTTCCCTCAGATTACACAGACCCACAAAAAAATTGAAAACAAATCCAATTTTAATAAACTCCAATATCTATTGGATGAAATAGCACAGTGTTCCATCACAGCAGCAAGATGTGTGACCTGTTGCCACAAGAAAAGGGCAACCGGTGAAGAACAAACAGCATTGTAAGTAACTGTATTAAGAGAGAGTTGTGGTCCGGAGTGCTTCAGGAGAACACCTTAGTTCAGTGGCTGTCAGGCTGAGTCTGACTATGTTCTACAGACTAACGTGGTCTGGTCTAAGCTCCCTCTCAGACACAATGGTATTCTGTCTCTGCCAAAGCAACAACTTTAATCGCAAGATAGAGATTGTTTTTCTCTCTCCCTTTCTTTGATTGCCTTTTTTAGAACAAAGCTCTAGTCTTTTTGTAAAAAGTTCCCATTTGACTTGCATCGGAGCACGTTGGGTTAGTTACAAAGACATTTGTGTATTTTTAGTTTAGTCCTCAAGCATTTCATATTTTAGTGTGACTGATTCTCATTGTAAGGAGAGGGGGCTATTTGTAGCGTATGTATTAGCTAAAGTAAATTATATTTTTGTGTGAGGAGGTGTTTTACAGTATTTGTGTACACGTGTCTATCTGTTTGACTATTTGTCAATCTGGTGTCTGTCTGTGTGCTCTTCTACCCCTGACTCCAGGAGGAGAAGGAACAGGATGGAACTCAACTGTTACTAGAACATTCTCTAATTTGGGGAAGCAGTGAAGAGCAACTGAGGTTTCAAATGGCTGGAGATGGGGTGGGACATAGATATGGAGAGAGGGAGGAGATGAGAGGACAGAACAGGAGAGGAGAAAAGAAAAGAGGACAGGACAGGAGAGGACAGGAGAGGAGAGGAGAGGACAGAAGAAGAGAGGACAGGAGTGGAGAGGAGAAGAGAGGACAGAAGAAGAGAGGACAGGAGGAGAGAGGACAGGAGAGGAGACGAGCGAACAGGAGAGGGGAAGAGAGAAGAGGACAGGAGAGGAGAAGAGAGGAAAGAACAGGAGGGGACCGAAGAAGAGAGGACAGAAGAGGATAAGAGAGGAGAGGAGAGAACAGGAGAGGAGGAGAGGAGAGAACAGGAGAGGAGATGAGAGGAGAGAAGAGAAGAGGAGAAGAGAGGAGAAGAGAGGACAGGAGAGGAGAAGAGAGGAGAGGAGTGGAGAAAAGAGGAGAGAAGAGGAGAGGAGAAGAGAGGACAGAAGATGAGAGATGAGGAGAAGAGGAGCTGAACAGTGCTAGAGACAGAGAATCATTACAGTACAGTGTTGTGAGTGGGACGATCTGAAAGGGTACAGCTAAGAGGCTTCAGGCTTCACAGAAAGCAGACAAATCCCAAAGAAGTGTACAATCTCTTAAAGAAGTGTTTAAAATAAAACCCACAGAGCAAAGCTTCTGTATAAGCTATCTATCAATGAACCTGGTGATATAGTCTACAATGAAACTGGTTGATTTAGTCTACAATGAACCTGGTGTTATAGTCTACAATGAACCTGGTGATATAGTCTACAATGAACCTGGTGATATAGTCTACAATGAACCTGGTGATATAGTCTACAATGAACCTGGTGATTTAGTCTACAATGAAACTGGTGATATAGTCTACAATGAACCTGGTGATTTAGTCTACAATGAACATGGTGATATAGTCTACATTGGAGATATTGATATAGTCTACAATGAAGCTGGTGATTTAGTCTACAATGAACCAGGTGATATAGTCTACAATGAAGCTGGTGATTTGGTCTACAATGAACCAGGTGATATAGTCTACAATGAAGCTGGTGATTTAGTCTACAATGAACCTGGTGATTTAGTCTACAATGAAGCTGGTGATTTAGTCTATAATGAACCTGGTGATTTAGTCTACAATGAAACTGGTGATATAGTCTACAATGAACCTGGTGATATAGTCTACAATGAACCTGGTGATTTAGTCTACAATGAACCTGGTGATATAGTCTACAATGAACCTGGTGATTTAGTCTACAATGAACCTGGTGATTTAGTCTACAATGAACCTGGTGATTTAGTCTACAATGAAACTGGTGATTTAGTCTACAATGAACCTGGTGATTTAGTCTACAATGAAACTGGTGATTTAGTCTGCAATGAACCTGGTGATTTAGTCTACAATGAACCTGGTGATTTAGTCTACAATGAAACTGGTGATTTAGTCTGCAATGAACCTGGTGATTTAGTCTACAATGAACCTGGTGATTTACTCTACAATGAAAGAGAAGACCAGTATGTTTCCAGCGAGACACAAATTACACATTTTGCTAATGTCTGAAGGAGACGTGTCTCAATAATAAACGGCGGGATATTCTGTCAAACATCCTATCAGCTAAATACAGTTGAAGTGGGAAGTTTACATACACTTAGGCTGGAGTCATTAAAACTCGTTTTTCAACTACTCAGCAAATGCCTTGTTAACAAACTATAGTTTTGGCAAGTCGGTTAGGACATCTACGTTGTGCATGACACAAATAATTTTTCCAACAATTGTTTACAGACAGATTATTTCACTTGTAATTCACTGTTTCAGAATTCCAGTGGGTCAGAAGTTGACTGTGCCTTTAAACAGCTTGGAAAATGATGTCATAGCTTTAGAAGCTTCTGATAGGCTAATTGACAGCATTTGAGACAATTGGAGGTGTACCTGTGAATGTATTTCAAGACCTACCTTCAAACTCAATGCCTCTTTGCTTGACATCATGGGAAAATCAAAAGATATCAGCCAAGACCTCAGAAAAAAATTGTAGACCTCTACAAGTCTGGTTCATCCTTGGGAGAAATTTCCAAATGCCTGAAGGTACAACGTTCATCTCTACAAACAATAGGTTAGGGAGGGTTGGGCCGGCAGGGATATCGTTGTCTCATCGCGCACTAGTGACTCCTGTGGCGGGCCGGGCGCAGTGCACGCTGACCAGGTCGTCAGGTGTACGGTGTTTCCTCCAACACATTGGTGCGGCTGGCTTCCAGGTTGGATGGGCATAGTGTCAAGAAGCAGTGCGGCTTGTTTGGGTCGTGTTTCGGAGGACGCATGGCTCTCGACCTTCGCCTCTCCTGAGTCCGTACGGGAGTTGCAGCGATAAGACAAGACTGTAACTACTACCAATTGGATACCACAAAATTGGGGAGAAAAAAAGGGTTAGGACATTTTTTAAATAATAAAAATCATCTGTACAAACAATAGTACGCAAGTATAAACACCATGGGACCACGCAGCCGTCATACCGCTCAGGAAGGAGACGTATTCTGTCTCCTAGAGATGAACTCACTTTGGTGCAAAAAGTGCAAATCAATTTCAGAACAACAGCAAAGGACCTTGTGCAGATGCTGGAGGAAACAGGTACAAAAGTATCTATATCCACAGTAAAATGAGTCCTATATTGACATAACCTGAATGGCCGCTCAGCAAGGAAGAAGCCACTTCTCCAAAACCGCCATAAAAAAGCCAGACTACGGTTTGCAACTGCACATGGTGACCAAGATATTACTTTTGGAGAAATGTCCTCTGGTCTGATGAAACAAAAATAGAACTGTTTGGCCATAATGACCATCGTTATGTTTGGAGGAAAAAGGGGGAGGCTTGCAAGACGAAGAATACCATCCCAACCATGAAGCATTGGGGTGGCAGCATCATGTTGTGAGGGTGATTTGCTGCAGGAGGGACTAGAGGACATCATGAGGTAGGAAAATTATGTGGATATATTGAAGCAACATCTCAAGACATCAGTCAGGAAGTTAAAGCTTGGTCGCAAATGGGTCTTCCAAATGGACAATGACCCCAAGCATACTTCCAAAGTTGTGTCAAAATGGCTTATGGACAACAAAGTCAAGGTATCGGAGCGGCCATCACAAAGCCCTGACCTCAATCCCAAAGATAATTTGTTGGCAGAACTGAAAAAGCGTGTGCGAGCAAGGAGGCCTACAAACCTGACTCAGTTACACCAGCTCTGTCAGGAAGAATGGGACAAAATTCACCCAATTTATTGTGCGAAGCTTGTGGAAGGCTACCTCCTTTATCTCACCTCATTTGCTCACTTTGTATATAGACTTATTTTTCTACTATATTATTGACTGTACGTTTGTTTTACTCCATGTGTAACTCTGTGCTGTTGTATGTGTCAAACTGCTTGCTTTATCTTGGCCAGGTCGCAATTGTAAATGAGAACTTGTTCTCAACTTGCCTACCTGGTTAAATAAAGGTGAAATAAAAAATCTATAAAAATCAATACGGAGCTTTATTAAATGGCACCTTATCAATACGGCATCTTATCCCTATTGTCTATTATATTGACAAGATTGTCGATTGACCACTATTTGAAATGCATGTCTTTTAAGATGGGGAGGGGGAGGGGTGTAGATCAGGTGGGACCATTCTAGCCAATGAGGGCAGATAAGCGTGTGAACAGGCGATAGAGATGGAGGACTCATTTTTGTATCTGTACCATTTATATAGCGTTTGTGACAGTATGTCCTGTTGGACGGTGTATACCATGTGTATCCTGTACATACGACTAATAAAACTTGAAACAAACCCACAGCAGGAGTAGGGAGTTTAATCGCAGAACAGCGGTCTGAGTGGTTAGTCTCACTCTCTCTCTTTCCTGCGCGATGGGAGAGGAAGGTGAGGCGTTGATTCCTTGTCGCCCAGGAGCTTTATTAATTGGCACCTTATCAATACGGAGCTTTATTAAATGGCACCTTATCAATACAGAGCTGTAATAAATGGCACCTTATCAATACGGAGCTTTATTAAATGGCACCTTATCAATACGGAGCTTTATTAAATGGCACCTTATCAATACGGAGCTTTATTAAATGGCACCTTATCAATACGGAGCTTTATTAAATGGCACCTTATCAATACGGAGCTTTATTAAATGGCACCTTATCAATAGGGAGCTTTATTAAACGGAACCTTATCAATACAGAGCTTTATTAAATGGCACCGTATCAATACAGAGCTTTATTAAATGGCACCTTATCATTACAGAGCTTTATTAAATGGAACCTTATCAATACAGAGCTTTATTAAACAGAACCTTATCAATACAGAGCTTAATTAAATGGCAACTTATCATTACGGAGCTTTATTAAATGGAACCGTATCAATACAGAGCTTTATTAAATGACACCTTATCAATACAGATCTTTATTAAACGGAACCTTATCAATACAGAGCTTAATTAAATGGCACCTTATCAATACAGAGCTTTATTAAATGGCACCTTATCATTACAGAGCTTTATTAAATGGAACCTTATCAATACAGAGCTTTATTAAACGGAACCTTATCAATACAGAGCTTTATTAAATGGCACCTTATCATTACAGAGCTTTATTAAATGGCACCTTATCAATACAGAGCTTTATTAAATGGCACCTTATCAATACGGAGCTTTATTAAATGGCACCTTATCAATACGGAGCTTTATTAAATGGCACCTTATCAATACAGAGCTGTAATAAATGGCACCTTATCAATACGGAGCTTTATTAAATGGCACCTTATCAATACGGAGCTTTATTAATTGGCACCTTATCAATACGGAGCTTTATTAAATGGCACCTTATCAATACGGAGCTTTATTAAATGGCACCTTATCAATACGGAGCTTTATTAAATGGCACCTTATCAATAGGGAGCTTTATTAAACGGAACCTTATCAATACAGAGCTTTATTAAATGGCACCGTATCAATACAGAGCTTTATTAAATGGCACCTTATCCTTACAGAGCTTTATTAAATGGAACCTTATCAATACAGAGCTTTATTAAACAGAACCTTATCAATACGGAGCTTAATTAAATGGCAACTTATCATTACGGAGCTTTATTAAATGGAACCTTATCAATACAGAGCTTTATTAAATGACACCTTATCAATACAGATCTTTATTAAACGGAACCTTATCAATACAGAGCTTTATTAAATGGCACCTTATCAATACAGAGCTTTATTAAATGGCACCTTATCATTACAGAGCTTTATTAAATGGAACCTTATCAATACAGAGCTTTATTAAACGGAACCTTATCAATACAGAGCTTTATTAAATGGCACCTTATCATTACAGAGCTTTATTAAATGGCACCTTATCAATACAGAGCTTTATTAAATGGCACCTTATCAATACGGAGCTTTATTAAATGGCACCTTATCAATACGGAGCTTTATTAAATGGCACCTTATCAATACGGAGCTTTATTAAATGGCACCTTATCAATACAGAGCTGTAATAAATGGCACCTTATCAATACGGAGCTTTATTAAATGGCACCTTATCAATATGGAGCTTTATTAAATGGCACCTTATCAATACGGAGCTTTATTAAATGGAACCTTATCAATACAGAGCTTTATTAAATGACACCTTATCAATACAGAGCTTTATTAAACGGAACCTTATCAATACAGAGTTTTATTAAATGGCACCTTATCAATACAGAGCTTTATTAAATGGCAACTTATCATTACAGAGCTTTATTAAATGGAACCTTATCAATACAGAGCTTTATTAAACGGAACCTTATCAATACAGAGCTTTATTAAATGGCACCTTATCAATACGGAGCTTTATTAAATGGTGCCTTATCAATACAGAGCTTTATTATATGGCACCTTATCAATACAGTGCTCTCTTCTTACAGTTAAAGAACACACCAGGGTTCTACATAGTGTCAGTTTTCATGCTTCTAATTCTGGTGACCTTTTAGATATCGCCATGGGTTTAGCTTGTGAGTTCCAAGGCTACAGCCGCATCCTATCCTATTCCCTACGTGGTGCACTACTTTTGACCAGAGCTCTATGGGCCCTGGTCAAAAGTAGTGCAGTTTGTATTGAATAGGGTGCTATTGGGGACACAAACCCAGGTCTTGCTGGGGACCTTCTGTACTACCATTAGCTCTCTGCCTCTGTGAGCTATAGCACAGATGTGAGCTAACATCCATATCATCCATATCAAAGCCAGAAATAAAAATATTTGGTCACTCCGGCTGCATACATGGCAAAGAAACAAGAAACTAGGGGGTCTATTTAATACATAACGAGGATGTTCAGCATTTACAGCATGATTGAGATTTAAAGGCAATGTTCCCGCGTTAGAGGAGAGTACATTTACGGTAAACTCTGCATATATCTGTTCAATCGGAAATTACCTTTAAATTTCTATCATGCTATCTGTAACGCTTCAGTGAATAGAGCCCTTTATTCATCTGTAGCCTTTTGTATTTTCCTCAGCTGTTGCCATATTAATATTTAACCAATAACTGAGGAAGCACTTGTGTTTAGAGAAAACAGGCTGCGAGGCAAGAGGAACATACAGTTTACTGAGTGAAAAAAATTGTCAGCATTAAAATATTTTACATAAACTGGTCCTGTTGCAACCAATAATGTAATAGAAATGCAATAGGACTTCAGAGTAACTCAGATTGCTGTCGTGTGTTTTCACATGAACATCAAAATGGATTATTAGAAGAGACAATATTGTCTAACAATATTGCGTAACACAATATTTTTCCCAAACTCTAATAAACCGGAATACTGTTTAGTTCTCTACTGGTTTTTTCTCTGTCACAGGACAACAACAAAAAAGAGTTGTTCAGTAATCTGTCTAAAGATTGGTTTATCAGAGGTGAAGAAATATTTTTTGAAAAGCCGTTCGGCTTGCAGGAACAGAACTGTTTGCAGGAACGGAACATTAATCAACACTTACACCAACCAAACTCACTACATAAAGTATGATATTTAATAATAAAGTTTTATTTATCTCACAGGTTTCTTACAGGCTACAAATAAGTATATTTATAAGTATATGTATAAGTATATGTATAAGTATATGTATAAGTATATGTATAAGTGTATGTATAAGTATATGTATAAGTATATGTATAAGTATATGTATAAGTGTATGTATATGTATAAGTGTATGTATAAGTATATGTATAAGTTTATGTATAAGTGTATGTATAAGTATATGTCTGAGGAAACATCATCCCAAAAAATATTACCATTCTTAACACCATCTGAACAGGTCAGACAAAGCTGAACCCTAATATACAATTTGTAATATACAATATGTGATATGCAATATGTGATATACAATATGTAATATACAATATGTGATATACAATATTTAATATACAATATGAAATACAATATTTGATATGCAATATGTGATATACAATATGATATACAATATGCGATAAACAATAAGTGATATACAATATTATATACAAAATGATATACAATATTTGATATACAATATGTGATATACAATATGTAATATACAATATGTGATAAACAATAAGTGATATACAATATTATATACAAAATGATATACAATATGTGATATACAATATGTAATATACAATATGTAATATACAATATGTAATATGCAATACATGATATACAATATGTAATATACAATATGTAATATACAATATGTGATATACAATATGTAATATACAATATGTAATATACAATATGATATGCAATATGTGATATACAATATTAGATATACAATATGTAGTATGCAATATGTGATATACAATATGTACTATCAATATGTAATATACAATATGTAGTATGCAATATGTGATATACAATATGTACTATCAATATGTAATATACAATATGTAATATACAATATGTAATATACAGTATGTGATATACAATATGATATACAATATGTAATATACAATATGTAATATACAATATGATATGCAATATGTGATATACAATATTAGATATACAATATGTACTATCCAATATGTAATATACATTATGTAATATACAATATGTACTGTCCAATATGTAATATACAATATGATATGCAATATGTTATATACAATATGTAATATACAATATGTGATATACAACATGATATACAATATGTGATATACAATATGATATGCAATATGTAATATACAGTATGTGATATACAATATGTGATAGCCAATATGTGATATGCAATATGTGATATGCAATATGTAATATACAAGATGTAATATACAATATGTAATATACAATATGTGATATACAATATTATATAACAATATGTGATATTCAATATGATATACAATATGTACTATACAATATGTTATACAATATGTGATATTCAATATGTGTTACATTTTCTTTTCGAAGAAGACCAATATCAACGGTTTTCATCTTTACAGCAGAGCACCGCATTAGGAGAAAAAGTGTCTCTCTGCTCACCCCAGGTGCATTTGCTATTGTTTTTGTTTTGTTTATTAAACGGCGAAGAGGAGTTCCAGCATCAAGTTAAAAATATCGTAGTACATACTCCGCTGTTCTGTGGCGTGTGCAAAAACAAAAAGCAGTGCTCTTTGTTTGAAGTAACGTCTTTGTTGTTGTAACATCGCAAAGGAAAGAGGCAGATTCAGCGCTACGGATTCAATCTTTAATGTTTTTCTCTCCAGTTTTTATTCCTCAGCTCGTGCTTGTTTTTTTTTTACCAGCAACAGAATAATGTTTTTCATAAGGACACATTGTAATGTTTGACTTGAGAGAAAATGTCATACATGTCCTAGGGTGTATAACTCTAAAGTCTCTTTCAAAATCCACTGTTGAGAACTGGTCAGACTTTCACACATTCCAAATCCTCTGTCAGACCAGAAAATGAGATTCAACCCTTAGTTCAAAAGCTTCCTCTTCTCTCACCCAGTTTGACTTTGAGTTCAACATAGTTCACAGAGCGTTCACCTTTAACCTCCTATCTGAATGGGTGAGATGGGGCATTGCAGGAGCAAATAATTTTGTGACTGCCAAAACAGTGCTGACACAAAAAACAAAAAAAAAAACAAAGCATGAAATTGATGCAGTCAAAAGGGAGCACAGATTTTATATCGACAGCTGGTCAATGCTTTTAACAAGTCATCTCCACCCTCCCCTCCACCCTCCTCTCCACTGTCCTCTCCACCCTCCACCCTCCCCCTTCCTCTCCTCCCTCCTCTCCACCCTCCTCTCCAACGTCCTCTCCACCCTCCTCTCCCCTGCTACCCTCCTCTCCCCCGCCACCCTCCTCTCCACCCTCCTCTCTACCCTCCTCTCCATCCTCCACCCTCCTTTCCCCCCTCCACCCTCCTTTCCACCCTCCTCTCCACCTTCCACTCCATCCTCCACCCTTCTCTCCACCCTCCTCTCCCCCGCCACCCTCCTCTCCACCCTAAACTCCACCCTCCACCCTCCACCCGCCTCTCCACTCTCCACCCTCCTCTCCACCCTTCTCTCCACCCTTCCCTCCCAAGCCACGGCCCTTGCAGAGCAAGGGGAACAACTACTTCAGGTCTCAGAGCGAGTGATGTCACCCGATTGAAATGCTATTAGTGCGCACCACCGCTAACTAACAAGCCATTTCACATCGGTTACACACTGACAAAGAAATTATCAGTCTATAATTATAATGGTAGGTTTATTTGAACAGTGAGAGACAGAATAACAACAAAAAAATCCAGAAAACGCATGTCAAAAATGTTATAAAATGATTTGCATTTTAATGAGGGAAATAAGTATTTGACCCCTCTGCAAAACATGACTTAGTACTTGGTGGCAAAACCCTTGTTGGCAATCACAGAGGTCAGACAGTTCTTGTAGTTGGCCACCAGGTTTGCACACATCTCAGTAGTGATTTTGTCCCACTCCTCTTTGCAGGTCTTCTCCAAGTCATTAAGGTTTCGAGGCTGACGTTTGGCAACTCGAACCTTCAGCTCCCTCCACAGATTTTCTATGGGATTAAGGTCTGGAGACTGGCTAGGCCACTCCAGGACCTTAATGTGCTTCTTCTTGAGCCACTCCTTTGTTGCCTTGGCCGTGTGTTTTGAGTCATTGTCATGCTGGAATTCCCATCAACAACACATTTTCAATGCTCTGACTGAGGGAAGGAGGTTCTCCCCCAAGATTTGACGGTACATGGCCCCGTCCATCGTCCCTTTGATGCGGTGAAGTTGTCCTGTCCCTTTAGCAGAACCCCCCCCAAAGAATAATGTTTCCACCTCCATGTTTGACGGTGGGGATGGTGTTCTTGAGGTCATAGGCAGCATTTTTTCTCCAAACACGGCGAGTTGAGTTGATGCCAAAGAGCTCCATTTTGGTCTCATCTTACCACAACACTTTCACCCAGTTGTCCTCTGAATCATTCAGATGTTCATTGGCAAACTTCAGACGGGCATGTATGTGCTTTCTTGAGCAGGGAGACCTTGCGGGCACTGCAGTATTTCAGTCCTTCACGGCGTAGTGTGTTACCAATTGTTTTCTTGGTGACTATGGTCCCAGCTGCCTTGAGGTCATTGACAAGATCCTCCCGTGTAGTTCTGGGCTGATTCCTCACCATTCTCATGAGCATTGCAACTCCATGAGGTGAGATCTTGCATGGAGCCCCAGGCCGAGGAAGATTGACAGTTCTTTTGTGTTTCTTCCATTTGCGAATAATTGCACCAACTGTTGTCACCTTCTCACCAAGCTGCTTGGTGAGGGTCTTGTAGCTCATTCTAGCCTTGTGTAGGTCTACAATCTTGTCCTTGACATCCTTGGAGAGCTCTTTGGTCTTGGCCATGGTGGAGAGTTTGGAATCTTGTTGACTGATTGCTTCTGTGGACAGGTGTCTTTTATACAGGTAACAAACTGAGATTAGGAGCACTCCCTTTAAGAGTGTGCTCCTAATCTCAGCCCGTTACCTGTATAAAAGGCACCTGAGAGCCAGACATTTTTCTGGATTTTTTTGTTGTTGTTATTCTGTCTCTCACTGTTCAAATAAACCTACCATTAAAATTATAGACTGATCATTTCTTTGTCTGTGGGCAAACGTACAAAATCAGCAGGGGATTAAATACTTTTTTCCTTCACTGTAGCTGTGGTTTTCTGAAGGGACAGACCAGTCCAGACTGGGATAAAGCAGACTCAGCTTGGTAGGTTCTGGCTGTGATCTGGCAAGTCTCGAACCCAGGTCTCATGTATTCCAGAACAAAGCATTAGCTCGCTTAGCCAAAGCCTAGGAATTGATGCAACTGTTTAGGTCAAGACATTTTATCCAGGCATTCCACATTTATAGGCCCTTAATCTCTAACAGATTAAAGCAAGGTTTCCCATCATGTGACCACGAGTGTGGTCACTGAACCAACTCTGTCACATTGGCTCAGGTGGTGTGGCCTCCCAGGCCAGGCTGGACTGTCACTGCACTAGAAAGCACATGGTGGTGAGGCTGAATCAGCTCCAAAATTTACCAGATGGGGCCCACTTCCCCAGAGAACCATCCCCCTGATGGGTCCACCATGGCTGGGCACAGAGCACTGCTGGATGGGCCCCTGATGTACCCTGGATCTCACGCCTCACGGAGCGGAGCCCTGCTGTGTCTAATTCCTCCTGACGTGATCCCAAACAACAGAACACTGAGCCACGGCTCCACGGCTGAGGTCCCAGATTCACCCGTACTTCATGTAACTAGGACGTTGATCTCTTCTGACACCTGACTCCTGTTGTCCTTGGGACTCATTAGGGCAACGACGCTTATTCACACAGTCTGTGTGTGTCCCAAATGGCTCACTATTCCCTATGTAGTGCACTACTTTTAACCAAAGCCCTATGGGGGAAAAGGGAATAGGGTGACATTTGAGACGCAGTTAACTGTCTGTCCCCAACCGCGCCAACCGCCATCACGCTGACAGTTTAATATCTCCCCCAAATATTGTCTTTGATTTCTCAATTTACCACAGTCTCTGTCAAGGTAATTGAATTCCCCCAGCAGTGGTATCTGATTATAGAGATAACAGAAAAGTTAACGAGATTGTCTATTGTAGACAAATAAGGCCGTTGAAGATGCTGAGCATCTCTTTGACTCTAATGGGTTCTGTCAAACATCTGGAGACGGTTTATTGTGTAAATGCAGTCATACTTGACATAGAACATTTAATCAAATCAAGTCAAATTTGATTTGTCACATGTGCCAAATACATCAGTTGTAGACCTTACAGTGAAATGCGTACTTACAAGCCCTTAACCAACAATGCTTACAGAAGTTAATAAAAAAATAAAAATAAATAGGAGTTCAGTAAAAAATAGAAAATAGAAAATAAAAGTAACAAATAATTAAACAGCAGCAGTAAAAATAACAAGCGAGGCTATATACAAGAGGTACCGATAAGGAGTCAATGTGCGGGAGCACCGGTTAGTTGAGGTAATTGAGATAATATGCACATGTAGGTAGAATTAACGTGACTATGCAAAGTTTATAAACAGTGAGCAGCAGCACCGTAAGAGGGGTCTGTGTAGCCCTTTAATTAGCTGTTCAGGAGTCTTATGGCACGGGAGTAGAAGCTGTTCAGAAGCCTTTTGGACCTTGACCTTGCTTGCCGTGCAGTAGCAGAGAGAATAGTCTATGACTAGAGTGGCTGGAGTCTTTGACAATTTTTAGGGCCTTCCTCTGACACCGCCTGGTATAGAGGTCCTGGATGGCAGGACACTTGGCCCCAGTGATGTACTGTGACATACGCACTACCCTCTGTAGTGCCTTGCGGTCGGAGGCTGAGCATTTGCCAAACCAGGCAGTGATGAAACCAGTCAGGATGCTCTCGATGGTGCAGCTGTAGAACCTTTTAAGGATCTGACGACCCATGCCAAATCTTTTCAGTCTCCTGAGGGAGAATAGGCTTTGTCGTGCCCTCATTACGACTGTCTTAGTGTGTTTGGACATGATAGTTTGTTGGTGATGTGAAAGCCAAGCAACTTGAAGCTCTCAACCTACTCCACTACAGCCACGTCGATGAGAATGGGGGCGTTTCGGTCCTCCTTTTCCTGTAGTCCACAATCACCTCTTTGTCTTGATTATGTTGAGGGAGAGGTTGTTGTCCTGGCACCACACGACCAGGTATCTCACCTCCTCCCTATACGCTGTCTCATCATTGTCGGTGATCAGGCCTACCACTGTTGTGTAATCGGAAAACTTAATGATGCTGTTGGAGTTGTGCCTGGCCATGCAGTCATACGTGAACAGGGAGGAGACTGAGCACGCACCCCTGAGGGGCCCACGTGTTGAGGATCAGCGTGGGGGATGTGTTGTTCCCTACCCTTACCGCCTGGGGCGACCCATTAGGAAGTCTAGGATCCAGTTGCAGAGGGAGGTGTTTAGTCCCTGGGTCCTTAGCTTAGTGATGAGCTTGGAGGGCACTATGATGTTGAAAGCTGAGCTGTAGTCAATGAAGAGAATTCTCACATAGGTGTTCCTTTTGTCCAGGAGGGAAAGGGCAGTGTTATTGAGAGTGCAATAGAGATTGCATCAACTGTGGATCTGTTGGGCCGGTACGCAAATTGGAGTGGGTCTAGGGTTTCTGGGATAATGGTCTTTTTTTGTGAGCCATGACCCAATCAACACCATTGGTATGCTTGAAACATGTTGGTATGACAGACTCAGTCAGGGACAGGTTAAACATATCAGTGAAGACACTTGCCAGTTCGTCTGCGCATGCTCGGAGTCCACGTCCTGGTAATCCATTTGGCCCTGCGGCCTTGTGAATGTTTACCTGTTCAAAGGTCTTACCCACATCGGCTACTGAGAGCGTGATCATACAGTCGCCGGGAACAGCTGGTGCTCTCATGCATGCTTCAATGTTACTTGCCTCGAAGCGAGCATAGAAGTGATTTAGCTCGTCTGATCAGCTCGTGTCAAAGGGCAGCTCTCAGCTGTGCTTCCCCTTGTAGTCTGTAATAGTTTGCAAGCCCTGCCACATCTGACAAGCGTCAGAGACGGTGGGTACGATTCAATTGTAATCCTGTATTGATGGTTTGCCTGTTTGATGGTTCGTCGGAGGGCATAGCGGGATTTCTTATAAGCTTCCGGGTTAGTGTCACGCTCCTTGAAAGCGGCAGCTCTACCCTTTAGCTCAGTGCGGCTGTTACCTGTAATCCATAGCTTCTGGTTGAGGTATGTATGTACAGTCACTGTGGGGATGACTTCATTGATGCACTTATTGATGAATCCAGTGACTGAGGTGGTTTTCTCCTCAATGCCATCGGAGGAATCCCGGAACATATTCCAGTCTGTGCTAGCAAAACAGTCTGTAGCTTAGCATCTGCTTCATCTGACCACTTTCTTATTGACCAAGTCACTGGTGCTTCCTGCATTATTTTTTGCTTGTAAGCAGGAATCAGGAGGATAGAATTATGGTCAGATTTACGAAATGGAGGGCGAGGGAGAGCTTTGTACGCTTCTCTGTGTGTGGGGTAAAGGTGGTCTGGTGTTTTTTTTCTCTCTGGATGCACATTTAACATGCTGATAGAAATGAGGTAAAACTGATTTGAGTTTCCCTGCATTAAATTCCCCGGCCACTAGGAGTGCCGCCTTTGGATGAGCGTTTTCCTGTTTGTTTATGGCCATGTACAGCTCATTGAGTGCAGTCTTTGTGCCAGCATCGGTCTGCGGTGGTATGTAGACATCTATGAAAAATATAGATGAAAACTCTCTTGATAAATAGTGTGGTGGTTCTACAGCTCTATGAGATACTCTACCTCAGGCGATCAAAACCTTGAGACTTCCATATATTTCGTGCACCAGCTATTGTTTACAAATATGCATAGGCCGCCGCCCCTTGTCTTACCAGAGGCCGCTGTTCTATCCTGCCGAAAAAGCTTAAAACCTGCCAGCTGTATGTTAATGATGTCGTCGTTCAGCCACGACTCAGATATTACAGTTTTTAATATCCCGTTGGTAGGATATACGTGCTCGTAGTTTGTCTATGTTATTATCGATTGGCTAATAGGACCGATGGTAAAGGTAGATCAGCCTCTCGTCGATGGATCCTTACAAGGCACCCGGACCATCGATACCTCCTTCTTTTCCTCCTGCGAATGATGGGGATTTTCGGGTGTCAGGAGTAAATCCTTCCCGTCCGACTCGTTGAAGAAGAAGAATTCCTCCAATCGATGACCTGATATCAAGAAGCTCTTTTCGGTCATAAGACACGGTGGCAGAAACATTATTATCTGTTCTGTAAATCCTATTGATCATTATCTATTCTGTATATCCCATTGTTCATGATCTATTATTATTGATTTGACTCTTTATTACTCGTTATTATTATATATTTGACTACTATACAGTAGGTTGATTATTGTACTGTAATGTTGAGAGAGCACACAAGTGTTTCACTGCACCTTTTATACCTGCTGGAAACTGTTTCAGATTTGATTCGATGTTGGGTATTTGGTTCAATGAATTATAGTGTAGGTGCTGTGTATGGTTGGGTGGATGGTTGGTTGGTTGTGTGGTTGGTTTGTTGGTTGGGTGGGTGGGTGGGTGGGTGGTTGTGTGGTTGGTTGGGTGGGTGGGTGGGTGGTTGTGTGGTTGGTTGGTTGTTTAGGTGGGTGGGTGGTTGGTTGGTTGGTTGGTTGGTTGGTTGGTTGGGTGGTTGGTTGGTTGTTTGGGTGGGTGGCTGGTTGGTTGATTGGGTGGGTGGGTGGGTGGTTGTGTGGTTGGTTGGGTGGGTGGGTGGGTGGTTGGTTGTGTGGTTGGTTGGTTGGTTGTTTAGGTGGGTGGGTGGTTGGTTGGTTGGTTGGGAGGCATAGTCAGTCAATAACAACTTTTAAACGACAATAACTCAATAATATAATTGGCATAATTTTATTTTAGCTTGACTGAAACAGTTCCTCTCTACTTTCATGTACAAGCGTTAAGCTTTGGTTTTCCTACAAATCCCTCGAACAATCAAAAACATTTGGGATCTTGTTACGTTTGAGCCAGTGAATCTTCAAACCAAACCTAATCACCGTAAAATCTGCAAATGCAGTTCTGTCTCTCTCTCGCTCTCATACTTAATCAACACGTTAGAAGGATGGGATGAGACAGTCAGTTACTTAGGTCTTGATGCCAATACAAAATAAAAGTAATTGTAGAGACTGACACTCTGGGACACCGTGTCATAATTGCCTTATAGGATATCTGAGGCCCAGCTGACTAGCTCGTTTGGGGAAAATGTTTTTTTTTTACAAGCAATTAGCTATGCAGCCTCATTTAGTTTGGGTTAGAGAGAGAGAGAGTCAGCACAGCGTATCATGCAGACACGCCAGTGGGGGACGAAGCCTGTGGAGAGAGACAGTGAAAGAGAGGGGAGAGGAGAGGAAGAGGGAGGAGAGGAAGAGGGAGGAGAGGAGTGGAGAGGAGCGGAAGGGAGAGGAAGGGGGAGGAGAGGAGTGGAGAGGAGAGGAAGAGGGAGGAGAGGAGGGGAGAGGAGGGGAGAGGAGAGGAAGAGGGAGGAGAGGAGTGGAGAGAGGAAGAGAGGAGAGGGGAAAGAGGAGGAGAAGAGGGAAGGAGGAGGAGAGGAGAGAGGAGGAGAGGAGAAGGGAAGGAGGAGGAGAGAAGAGGAGGGGAGGAGGAGGAGGAAGAGGAGAGGGGAAGGAGGAGAAGAGAAGAGGGGCAGAAGATGGGAGGAGGATGAAAAGGAGGAGAGGAAATGGGAGAGGAGACGAGAAAGGGAGAGGAGGAGAGGAGGATGGGGAGATGAGTAGAAAGAAAAGGACGGGAAGAGAGAAGAGGAAACATCACATGCCTCCTTTCTCAATGCCCACCTGGACATTTACTTACGCTCAACACTGCATGACACACGTCTTATCTACGTAGCTTGTAATTACAGCATCTATCTGTCAGCATGGTTAAAGGAACATATTCCCTCCCTCACTGTGTTAACGCACAGGGAACAAGGAGAGGGGGATGCCGAGCGGAGAGATATGATGCCCAGACACACACACATATGCACACACACACACACGCAAGCACACACACACACACACACACGCAAGCACACACACGCAAGCACACACACACACACACGCAAGCACACACACACGCAAGCACACGCACACACACACACACACGCAAGCAGACACACATGCAAGCACACACACACACACACACACACAGACACACACACACCACACACACACAAATTAAGCTTTGCATCATGTTGTTGACGCTGCATAAAAGAAGACTTGGTAACAACCCAAGTTGTAATATAGAAAGGATGTTGTGGTACGAATGAATCCTGGTTTTACTGAAGTCATGTATAAAACACTGCTAAGCCTATTATAAATATGAATCTTATTTTAGCGTCCTATAGCTTAAATCCTTTAGCTCAGAACATAAGTAACGTAGAGACAAGAGAGAGGGGAGCATCCTCCTCAGAAGTTAAAAGAAAAGGCAACCTCCGTCACGATTCAGCTTGCGGAGGCTATATGTTTGCAGAGGCCATATGTTTGCAGAGGCCATATGTTTTCAGAGGCTATATGTTTTCAGAGGCCATATGTTTTCAGAGGCCATATGTTTGCAGAGGCCATATGTTTGCAGAGGCCATATGTTTGCAGAGGCCATATGTTTGCAGAGGCCATATGTTTGCAGAGGCTATATGTTGGCAGAGGCTATATGTTTTCATAGGCCATATGTTTTCATAGGCCATATGTTTTCAGAGATTATATGTTTTCAGATGGTATATGTTTGCAGAGGTTATATGTTTGCAGAGGCCATATGTTGGCAGAGGCCATATGTTTTCAGAGGCCATTTGTTTTCAGAGGTTATATGTTGGCAGAGGCCATATGTTTGCAGAGCCCATATGTTTGCAGAGGCTATATGTTTTCAGAGGCCATATGTTTTCAGAGGCCATATGTTTGCAGAGGCCATATGTTTTCAGAGGCCATATGTTTGCAGAGGCCATATGTTTTCAGAGGCCATATGTTTTCAGAGGCCATATGTTTTCAGAGGCCATATGTTTGCAGAGGCCATATGTTTTCAGAGGCCATATGTTTTCAGAGGCCATATGTTTTCAGAGGCCATATGTTTTCAGAGGCCATATGTTTTCAGAGGCCATATGTTTTCAGAGGCCATATGTTTTCAGAGGCCATATGTTTTCAGAGGCTATATGTTGGCAGAGACTATCTGAAAATATTGTTCATAACACGATTTCTTAGATCATAACTTTTTATGGCAGACTAATGATTTGAATTGATAGATTCCATCATTGTGTCAAGATGTGTGAATTGACGTGACACAGACATCAGCCATTGTAGAATTGATGGAGAAATAGATGAATGGAGACATACTGTTCATTTATGAATAGCATACTGTCGGATAAAGCTAAACTGTTATCAAGTAGAAATGCCTTGATTCGCGCTTTGAATTTCATTACTTCTTACCCATTTCCTGCAATACACTGCTGTACCTAAACTCTCAGCTGTTGTTATTATGCATTCTGCTGCCTGCTGGCTGCTGGAATAGATTGCTCCAGGGTACAACTGAAGTAGGTCATTAGAATGATTTTAGAATTCTAGATTTCTCCACATTCCTTCCTCCTCTCTGCTCCAACAGCACAAGGTACAAATCCATGTTTTGAATCCACTTTTTTCTTGGCTATGGGCATTCTGAAGCTCAGGCCAGAGGGAAGCGGTCGCCAACGACAGCCAGTGTCGTCCTTTTCTCTAAGCCAAGGATTTTTCTTCAGCACCCTTTGAAGTGTATGTGCAGCAGTTTGGCCTTCTGCGGGATTACTGGGCCCTGTGTAGTTAACAGGAAGACCCACGGTCGGCCCCAGAGTCAAATGATGTGGAGAGAGAGAGAGAGACGGGGGATTTGTGTTCACTTAGAGTAACCACTGGAAGTACTGTATGTGAAGGATAGTGGGAGACATGGGTTTAAAAGAGCATTGATAAAATGGTTATCCAAACAGAAGTACTTTTTAAATTAATTTTTTGTCTACAGAATACAATGCGATGGAGAATTAGACTCATTTGACTTGATTTGATTTGGTTTACAGTCATACTGAGCAACAAATAGTATTAAAAACCCCTCTCCTGTGGTTATTCTCCCTCTCTTCCCTACTCTGTCTCTGTGGTTAATGAGCTGGACCTTCTTCAGCCATTACCAGACAACTCTCTTTAATGGCCTTACATTTTCCCAGAGGGGAAATGAAGTGTTTACATCGTAGGACAAAATAATGTCTCCAAAAACAAAACAAAACATCAAGCCAACAAAATGTTGAGTGATGAACACAACAACCATGTTATTCTGGTACTGTATACCTCCATAGTCCTCATCCTTACTGCAATAAAACAAAAATAAGAGATGTGAAGTGGAACAAATTAGATTAAGGCCTTGATTCAATGGGATGAAGCGTTAAAACCCGGCGATAACCGACAACCACAGAGTTGATGTTTATTTCTATGTGGTGTCAGTCGTGTAACTGCATTGGGAGCTGTTACAAATCACTGAGCAACTTCTTTTTTTTATCATAAGCCACAGCCATCACACAACAAGAAAGTGTGGGCTATATAGAAATAATAACGCTCAAATTGAAACATTATTAATTCGAAATAATGATGATTTCTATCAGCTTAATCGAGGTGTAGATTACATCTCACATTGACGTGTTTAAACTTGTAAAACAAGACTGCATGGGATTTTTCTTAATGCGACTCCGTGAAGCCAATGGCAATGCCCGCTTTAGGTATAATGCGGGAAGCTGCTTGTTGATTTGACAGCTCTAACACAGTTTCACCTGCGGATGTCGGCTAAAGCGAATCTGATTGAATAGAGCCCTAAAAGCTACCAACAAACTGCAGTGACGTTTGGTGTGAGAGATGGCTAATTTGCTTAATTGCGTTCTTCTCCGGGCAGCTAGCTGTAAATGTGGTAAATCGGGACTCTTTCGTTACATTTCACAGCAGACCTGGGTGGGTTCAAATACGATTCCAAATTATTTAAAATACTTAATCTGTGCTTGATTGAGCTTCCCTGACTTAATGGAGGAATAGTCGCAAAACGTAAAACCGCGCCCATCTTGCACTCCAGGCAGACTCGAGCAAAGTGTGTAAGTATTTGAAATATTTTGAATAGGATTTGAATCCAGGTCTGTTTCTCTGCATTTCATTGACTCTCTTCTTTACCACTTCACTTAAGCTACAGAAAATGCCTTATCATTGAGGCATCATTTGATCTGATTATTGAGCTAAAAGAAGTGTTTTTACATTTTAATAACATTTGAATAGATGTAAAGTCCCCCTGTGTAGGGGACCTGAGTGGTTCTGGTACCGGTTTCAACTTTCACTTATAAATTGATCTATGGACATCGTAGATGGAAATGGCTTGCATTGAGCGTTAACCCTGGTTCTCACAGAGACGGGAATATATCATTTTTCCGACTGTGCGATGTAGGATGTGAAATCTGACACTGCTAATAAGCTGGGATGTATATCCTACTCTTTAATTTGCTCTTCCCGTCTTTCCATCGACTCCTGGCTGAACTGTATGTCACAGCCACTGACAAAGCACATGCCTGCAATCCCTGGTTTCATCACTCTAGGACATTCAGAGATCGATTAATAGCCGACTTTATCAAAGTTAATAATTAAAACAAAAAATAAAATTCATAGATTTGATTTAAAAAAACACTTCCCATTTGTCATTGATGGACACGATTAATATGAGATGAAAGATGAGATCCTAACGAGTTCAGGAAGCCAGAGCTCTTTGTGGCGTTCACAGTGACGTTTTGATCAATAGATATATAGAAAATATGCACATTTTCTCTAACACTAAACATACAAATAAACTCAGCAAAAAAAGAAACATCCCTTTTTCAGGACCCTGTCTTTCAAAGATAATCCGTAAAAATCCCCAAAAACTTCACAGATCTTCATTGTAAAGGGTTTAAACAATGTTTCCCATGCTTGTTCAATGAACCATAAACAATTAATGAACATGCACCTGTGGAACGGTCGTTAAGACAATAACAGCTTATAGATGGTAGGCAATTAAGGTCACAGTTATGAAAACTTATGATACTAAAGAGGCCTTTCTACTCACTCTGAAAACACCAAAAGAAAGATGCCCAGGGTCCCTGCTCATCTGCATGAACGTGCCTTATGCATGCTGCAAGGAGGCATGAGGACTGCAGATGTGGCCAGGGCAATAAATTGCAATGTCCATACTGTGAGACGCCTAAGACAGCGCTATAGGGAGACAGGACGGACAGCTGATCGTCCTCGCAGTGGCAGACCACGTGTAACAACACCTGCACAGGATCGGTACATCCGAACATCACACCTGCGAAGGTACAGGATGGTAACAACAACTGCCTGAGTTACACCATGAACACACAATCCCTCCATCAGTGCACAGACTGTCCGCAATAGGCTGAGAGAGGCTGGACTGAGGGCTTGTAGGCCTGTTGTAAAGCAGATTCTCACCAGACATCACCAGCAACAATGTCGCCTATGGGAACAAACCCACCGTCGCTGGACCAGACAGGACTGGCAAAAAGTGTTCTTCACTGACGAGTCGCGGTTTTGTCTCACCAGGGGTGATGGTTGGATTCGCGTTTATCGTTGAAGGAATGAGCGTTACATCGAGGCCTGTACTCTGGATCGATTTGGAGGTGGAGGGTCTGTCATGGTCTGGGGCGGTGTGTCACAGCATCATCGGACTGAGCTTGTTGACATTGCAGGCAATCTCAACGCTGTGCATTACAGGGAAGTCCTCCTCCCTCATGTGTTACCCTTCCTGCAGGCTCATCCTGACATGACCCTCCAGCATGACAATGCCACCAGCCATAGTGCTCATTCTGTGCATGATTTGCTGAAAGACAGGAATGTCAGTGATCTGCCATGGCCAACAAAGAGCCCGGATCTCAATCCCATTGAGCAAGTCTGGGACCTGTTGGATCTGAGGGTGAGGGCTAGGGCCATTCCCCCCAGAAATGTCTGGGAACTTGCAGGTGCCTTGGTGAAAGAGTTGGGTAAAGTCTCACTGCAAGAACTGGCAAATCTGGTACAGTCCATGAGGAGGAGATGCGCTGCAGTACTTAATGCAGCTGGTGGCCACACCAGATACTGACTGTTATGTTTGATTTTGACCCCCCCTTTGTTCAGGGACACATTATTAAATTTCTGTTAGTCACATGTCTGTGGAACTTGTTCAGTTTATGTCTCAGTTGTTGAATCTTGTTATGTTCATAAAATTATTTACATATTAAGTTTGCTGAAAATAAACATAGTTGACAGTGAGAGGACGTTTCTTTTTTTTGCTGAGTTCATGTATTTTACAGTTATAAGGAAGGTGAACTCATATAGTTTTTCATTTTATAACTTGGTTTATATTATATATTTAGTTCATTTCAATCCTTATTCATACAGTTTTGATGAACAGGAAATACATATTTTCAAATATTTCATATTTTCATATTTTTACTGTGTCCTTGTGCATGTGTCCTCAAAAAATGACTACACCTCAGCAATTTATGACATTTTTTTTTACCAGAAAGGTGAGATTGTAACCTGTCTTGGACAATGCAGTATTACTAATTATTGTTTATGGCCCTCTCATGACGAATAATTACTTTGGGGATTACGTAGATTACATTTTAGATTACATTTACAGTTACATTTACAGTTACATTTAACTGGTTAATGGCATGGCATCTCCAAAAAGGGAAGATGAAATCAGTGTGTAATGTTGGCCTGTTGTACGGTAGATTACGTCGTTAGTTGTTTTGGTACTGTTATGATATACGTTGACCAACATTCAACACTCTCTATTTATCAATCTCTTTTTATCGCTCTCTCTTTTATTCTGTCTGTCTCTCTCTCTCTCTGTCTCTTTCTCGCTCCCTATCTCTCTCTCTCTCTCTCTCTTTTAACTCTCTATTTCTCTTTTTAACTCTCTCTCTTTCTCTCTCTCTCTCTCTCTCTCTGTCTACCCCTCCCTCTAGCTCTCTCTCCTTACATATTGAAAAAATAGTAATGTTCTTTCCTCCGTAATCTCAGTTGATTGCAGATGATAATTGTCACGTCGCCCCCCCTCTTCACAATGGGAGGGCAACAGGAGGAAAATTAGCAGCTGTCAGAAGAAGCCACGTCTCCAATGAATACCTGTCATTAATGCTTCCCTCTCTCCTCTTCCCATTCCTCATGTTACTTCCTGCCTTTTCAGAGGTAACAACCTAGCTAACCCTGTGCGGAAATAAAGGTTTAATGTCAAGAGATCCTAATAGCAATCTTTTAAAGCAAATTCATTCTATTTATTCCTTCCTCTGCCTCCAAATCCATAAGCATTACATTATGGAGCCTTGTGCCTAGCTGTGACTGTGTGTGATTCCTCCATTCACCCCCTCACCCCTCCCTTAATTTAGATCGGTGTACTTGATGCTGCTCACTTCAGTGCTGAGGCCCAGGGCTAGAGAATAGAGCGAGTAGAGAGCCCCAGAAGAGAAAGAAAGGGAATTACAATACTGCTATAGAACGCTGTCTGTCTGTTACACCCAGGAGATGCCCAGTTCCCTGATTCAACTAACACAGACAGAGAAGGAGTAGCTTTGTTTCTCAGTTAGACCTGGGAGGATGTGGACTGAAGTCTCTCCTCCTACATCAGATAGACCTGGGAGGATGTGGACTGAAGTCTCTCCTCCTACATCAGATAGACCTGGGAGGATGTGGACTGAAGTCTCTCCTCCTACATCAGACAGACCTGGGAGGATGTGGACTGAAGTCTCTCCTCCTACATCAGATAGACCCGGGAGGATGTGGACTGAAGTCTCTCCTGCTACCTCAGATAGACCTGGGAGGATGTGGACTGAAGTCTCTCCTGCTACCTCAGATAGACCTGGGAGGATGTGGACTGAAGTCTCTCCTGCTACATCAGATAGACCTGGGAGGATGTGGACTGAAGTCTCTCCTGCTACATCAGATAGACCTGGGAGGCTGTGGACTGAAGTTACTCCTGCTACATCAGATAGACCTGGGAGGATGTGGACTGAAGTCTCTCCTCCTACATCAGATAGACCCGGGAGGATGTGGACTGAAGTCTCTCCTGCTACCTCAGATAGACCTGGGAGGATGTGGACTGAAGTCTCTCCTGCTACCTCAGATAGACCTGGGAGGCTGTGGACTGAAGTTACTCCTGCTACATCAGATAGACCTGGGAGGATGTGGACTGAAGTCTCTCCTGCTACCTCAGATAGACCTGGGAGGCTGTGGACTGAAGTTACTCCTGCTACATCAGATAGACCTGGGAGGATGTGGACTGAAGTCTCTCCTGCTACCTCAGATAGACCTGGGAGGATGTGGACTGAAGTCACTCCTCCTACATCAGATAGACCTGAGAGGATGTGGACTGAAGTCTCTCCTGCTACATCAGATAGACCTGGGAGGATGTGGACTGAAGTCTCTCCTGCTACATCAGATACATCTACCCCCCAGTAACAAAACCATTAGAATACAATGAAAAAAATCTAACCACATTGTTTTGTCACATGCGCCAAACACAACAGGTGTAGACCTTACAGTGAAATGCTTACTTACAAGCCCTTAACCAACAATGCAGGTTTAAGAAAATACCTAAAAAATGTAAGAGATAAGAATAACAAATAATTAAAGAGCAGCAGTAAATAACAATAGTGGGGCTATATACAGGGGATACCGGTACAGAGTCAATGTGCGGGGGCACCGGTGTCAAGGTAATTGAGGTAATCTGTACATGTAGGTAGAGTTATTAAATTGAATATGCATAGATAATAACAGAGAGTAGCAGCAGTGTAGAAGGGGGGCACTGCAAATAGTCTGAGAAGCCATTGTTCAGATGTTCAGGAGTCTTATGGCTTGGCGGTAGAAGCTTCCGGATTAAAGTCCCGCTCCTTGAAAGCTGCAGCTCTACCCTTTAGCTTAGTGCGAATGTTTCCTGTAATCCATGGCTTCTGGTTGGGGTATGTACGTACAGTCACTGTGGGGACGACGTCGGATGCACTTATTGATGAAGCCAGTGACTGATGTGGTGTACTCATCAATGCCATCGGAGGAATCCCGGACCATATTCCAGTTTGTGCTAGCTGTAACGGCTGTCTGAAGAAGTAGACCAAGGCGCAGCGTGTTTAGTGCTAATATTTAATTTTAATCGAGACACTTTGAAAAAAAAACAAGAAAATGACAGCCAAACAGTCCTGCCAGGTATAACAAAACACTAAACAGAAATTAACTACCCACAAACCCCAAAGGAAAACAGGCTGCCTAAGTATGACTCCCAATCAGCGACAACGATGTACAGCTGTCCCTGATTGAGAGCCATACCAGGCCAAAACAAAGAAATACAAAGCATAGAAAAAAGAACATAGAATGCCCACTCAAATCACACCCTGATCAAACCTAAATAGAGACATAAAAAAGGCTCTCTCAGGTCAGGGCGTGACACTAGCACAACAGTCCAGCAGTTTAGCATCGCTTCATCTGATCACTTTTTTATAGACCAAGTCACTGGTGCTTCCTGCTTAAATTTTGGCTTGTAAGCAAGAATCAGGATAGAATTATGGTCAGATGAGCCAAATGGAGGGTGAGGGAGAGCTTTGCACGTGTCTCTGTTTGTGGAGTAAAGGTGGTCTGGGTGCACAATTAACATGCTGATAGAAATTTGGTAAAACTGATTTAAACGTTCTTGGAGATTCATCGGCTGGTTTACCCAGAGGTTTACATTTTGAGTGAAACAGAGTGATTGCACAGAGATGCATTTAGCTCAGTTTGAAATCCGTTTTTTTTTTGGTGTCACACTGGATGAATGTCAAGCTCTATATCATGGAGAAGTTGTTGTTTTCCCAGTGTTGAAAAAAGAGAAGACTTTTGAACAAAAATCTATTGCTAATTATCCTGATATCCATAATTACTGCAATCAAGGATGTAAACAAAGCAGGATATCTTGTTACACTTGAACAGCTAGGAAAACCAAGGATGATAATCGGCAGTTCTTTTTGATTGCATCTCTCGCCTACTAAGTCTCTCTCTGCAGCTCAGAAGGAGGTTCAGTGATAATTTGTATTAATAATTGATGACACGATGAAGCATTAATAAGATGCTATGATGATTGTATTTCTTTTACTGAGATATTAGTTCAGACCGCGTACTGCTCATAGGCCTATGGTTTTCCTAGGTGGCAGATGTACACAGTTAGGAGACCAGTAAAATGCACCCTGCTACATTCTATCAAGTAACGGTTGTTTTGCAATCAGGGCTTGATAGTGATTGTTAGCAGTGTGGAGGAGGAGCAGACAAATGTTTCACCTCGTCTCTTGCCCTCTAGAAGGAACAACTAGTCTCCAGTCAATAACTGTAGATGGATTCTCTGTATCTCAGCAATTTAGAGGCAGCAGCTCTGACGTTGATGGAGAAGCTGTACAATTAATTGTGACAGCCAAAATGTTGAACTCAGCATCGAACCGGTCCATTCCCCTTCCAGTCTTTTGTTAGGAATAACATGTCATCATTTAGGTAGTATCAGCCAGTTTGGCATTCTATATCTGTGGACCAAGGTGTCATTCTGTATCTGTAGTCCAAGGTGTCATTCTAAAGCTGTAGACCAAGGTGTAATTCTAAAGCTGTGGACCAAGGTGTCATTCTTCAGCTGTAGACCAAGGTGTCATTCTAAAGCTGTGGACCAAGGTGTCATTCTAAAGCTGTGGACCAAGGTGTCATTCTTCAGCTGTAGACCAAGGTGTCATTCTAAAGCTGTGGTCCAAGGTGTCATTCTAAAGGTGTGGACCAATGTGTCATTCTTCAGCTGTAGACCAAGGTGTCATTCTAAAGCTGTGGACCAAGGTGTCATTCTAAAGCTGTGGACCAAGGTGTCATTCTTCAGCTGTAGACCAAGGTGTAATTCTAAAGCTGTAGTCCAAGGTGTCATTCTAAAGGTGTGGACCAATGTGTCATTCTAAAGCTGTGGACCAAGATGTCATTCTAAAGGTGTGGACCAAGATGTCATTCTAAAGGTGTGGACCAAGGTGTCATTCTAAAGCTGTAGACCAAGGTGTCATTCTATATCTGTGGACCAAGGTGTCATTCTAAAGCTGTCGACCAAGGTGTCATTCTAAAGGTGTGGACCAAGGTGTCAATCTAAAGCTGTGGACCAAGATGTCATTCTATATATGTGGACCAAGGTGTCATTCTATATCTGTGGACCAAGGCGTCATTCTATAGCTGTAGTCCAAGGTGTTATTCTAAAGCTGTAGTCCAGGTTGTCATTCTGAAGCTGTGGACCAAGTTGTCATTCTATGTATGCAGTCAAAGTTGTCTTCTATAGCTGTGGACCAAGGTGTCATTCTGTATCTGAAGTCCAAGGTGTCATTCTGTATCTGTAGTCCAAGGTCTCATTGTAAAGCTGTAGTCCAAGGTGTTATTCTAAAGATGTGGACAAAGGTGTTATTTTATATCTATATTCCAAGGTGTCATTCTATGTCTGCCGTCCAAGGTGTCATTCTAAAGCTGTGGACCAAGGTGTCATTCTAAAGCTGTGGACCAAGGTGTCATCTAAATATGTCATCCAAGGTGTCATTCTAAAGCTGTAGACCAAGGTGTCATTCTAAAGGTGTGGACCAAGGTGTCATTCTAAAGGTGTGGACCAAGGTGTCATTCTAAAGCTTTTTTCCAATTTGTCATTCTAAAGCTGTAGACCAAGGTGTAATTCTAAAGGTTTGGACCAAGGTGTCATTCTAAAGCTGTAGACCAAGGTGTAATTCTAAAGGTTTGGACCAAGGTGTCATTCTAAAGCTGTGGACCAAGGTGTCATTCTAAAGCTATGGACTAAGGTGTCATTCTAAAGCTGTGGACCAAGGTGTCATTCTAAAGGTTTGGACCAAGGTGTCATTCTAAAGCTGTAGACCAAGGTGTCATTCTAAAGCTGTGGACCAAGGTGTCATTCTAAAGCTGTGGACCAAGGTGTCATTCTAAAGCTGTGGACCAAGGTGTCATTCTAAAGCTGTAGACCAAGGTGTAATTCTAAAGGTTTGGACCAAGGTGTCATTCTAAAGCTGTAGACCAAGGTGTCATTCTAAAGTTGTGGACCAAGGTGTCATTCTAAATCTGTAAACCAAGGTGTCATTCTAAAGGCGTGGACCAAGGTGTCATTCTAAAGCTGTAAACCAAGGTGTCATTCTAAAGCTGTAAACCAAGGTGTCATTCTAAAGGTGTGGACCAAGGTGTCATTCTAAAGCTGTGGACCAAGGTGGCATTCTAAAGCTGTCGACCAAGGTGGCTTTCTAAAGCTGTAGAGCAAGATGTCATTCCATAGCTGTGGACGAAGGTGCAACAGCAAAATCCCTCTTTAGGATTTTGTTCAAGAGCATGTCGACTCAGTATATAATGCTTTACCTGCTATACCCTATGCACTGGTCAAACGTTTTAGAACACCTGCTCATTCAAGGTTTTTTCTTTATTTTTACAATATTCTACATTGTAGAATAATAGTGAAGACATCAAAACTATGAAATAACACATGCAATTATGTAGTAACTGTTATGTAGTAAGTGTTAAACAAATCAAAATATATTTTATATTTGAGATTCCTGAAATGACCATCGTTTTCCTTGATGAAAGCTTTGCTCTTTCTTGGCATTCTCTCAACCAGCTCCACCTGGAATGCTTTTCCAATGGTCTTGAAGGAGTTACCACATGTGCTGAGCACTTGTTGGCTGCTATTCCTACACTCTGCAATCCGACTCATCCCAAACCATCTCAATTTCGTTGAGATCGGGGGATTGTGTAGGCCAGGTCATCTGATGCAGCACTCCATCGCTCTCCTTCTTGGTAAAATATCCCTTACACATCCTGGAGGTGTGTTGGGTCATGTTTTTATTTGTTTAACACTTTTTTTTGGTTACTACATGATTCCAAATGTGTTATTTCATAGTTTTGATGTCTTCACTATTATTCTACAATGTATAAAAATAGTAAAAATATAGAAAAACCCTTGAATGAGTAGATGTTGCAATATCTCTGACCGGTAGTGTACATAGGGGTATTGTTGTTCAATGAAACAATATAGCTTCCAAGTTTGTTGTAGTACGTAACCTAGATTAGTCAACAGTTTTCATATTGTGCAACTGTATGACTGGTAACTCCTGATGAGAAACGTCTTGATGTAGTTAGATCAGACAGGCATCTGAGGATCCAGATCCAAGGAGCTTTGCGGAATCTCCAGACTTTAAATGCTATCTAATGTATAACAGTGCCAGTCAAGTCCCAGACTGTTTTGAGTCAATAGGCAGGTTTCCATTGACCCAGGATTATTTGACAAAACCAATATGGCAAAAAAAAACAAAAAAAAAAAACACTGGAAACGTCAGCCGTTGGCGAAATGTTCTGAAAATCAACATAATTTCTGTTTGACAGGGGTGACATTTTTTAAGTGTCAAACGTTCTTATTTGCGACAAATTATGATGGAAACTGATTGCCAAATAATTTTGAAAGTACGCGGTGCAGGGGATGTCGTCACGAAACGGGAACGGACCTTTGGCGATACGTTTGCGCATGAGAATTAGGACTCAAATATTTTTTTTTTTTTTTTTGCATCCTATCCATGCTGGCTTTGGCGGGCTACTTGAGACATGAAAAAGCTGGGAAGGCATACAGGCTGTCACCAATTTATTTAATAAGCAATTTGCCTAAATTGATATTTAACCCTAGGATTTTTTTGCGTAATGTTTAATCTTTTTTGGTATGACGTCATTACATTCAGCTGTTTTTATCAACGCAAGACAGTTCCATGGAAACGCATTGCAGCAGGGAATTGTTGAATCGATTTTTTAAACGTCAACATAAAAAAAAAAAATCGCTGCGCATGTTAATGGAAATATAAGGAAACATTTCTCCAGACTGTTTGATAGGTAATGAAAACGCTTGGAACTAAGGAGATCTTTCGTCTAGGTTCAAATCAAATCAAATGTTATTACATTTTATTTATACATGTGTTTAGCAGATGTTATTGCGGGTGTAGCGAAATGCTTGTGTTTCTATCTCCGACAGTGCAGTAATAAGTACTATCTAACAATATCAAAACGTATACCCAATACACACAAATCTAAGTAAAGGAATGGAATTTACAATATATAAATATATGGACGAACAATGTCAGAGCGGCATAGACTAAGATACAGTAGAAGAGAATAGAATACAGTATATACATATGAGATGAGTAATGTAAAATATGTAAACATTATTAAAGTGATTAGTGTTCCATTTATTAAAGTGGCCAATGATTTCAAGTCTATGTATATATAGCACAGCAGCCTCTAATGTGCTAGTGATGGCTATTTAACAGTCTGATGGCCCTGAGATAGAAGCTGTTTTTCAGTCTCGGTCCCAGCTTTGATGCACCTGTTCTGACCTGGCCTTCTGGATGATAGCGAGGTGAACAGGCAGTGGCTCGGGTGGTTGTTGTCCTCGATGATCTTTTCCCTGGTCTACATGTGGATTAGCAATGGAATATCTCTTAAGGCGTTTTAAAAGTGGAGTTTTACACTCAATACCCTGTGGGCACTTTCACCAAAGATTTGGACAGCATACATGAATTTACAATAGTATTTTTTGAATACAATTTGCAAAGCTAATCATTTCAGTTATCTATTTCCTGCAAAATTATGTAAGCTTTTCTGAAAGTATAATAGTTTAGAAAGAAATTCCATTTCAATTTTCCAATATGTAGTTTTAAAGGGTTCTGGAAATATTCATGGTGAATAAATAGGAACTATATAGCTCTTTATTCGTTTTCATAATATTGAAGGTCTTCGTGTTCCTGATAATATTATGGCTCGTGGTTGTCAACCTCTGGCTTCTTAGGATCAATTATTTTTTGAATCCTCACCCCCCCCCCCTTTCTGTGGAACAACATCAATCCCAAACACAGATGGATTTTGAAAGCAAATCTATTCCATCTGTCTCGTATCGTCTGTTGCGATGAGGTCACCCATCACAATCAGTGAAAAGATGTGAGCGACGATCAATGTATAGGCACAACTATAGTGTCATCTTACTCCCAGTAGGCATACCTCCTCTAAGAGCTAGTTGTATCCATCATCTTTCAGCAGAGTTGTTCCTGTATTGTGTATTCTTCCTATAGTGTTAACTATACAGCTCCAGTCTACAGGCCCTGCGTGCCACTTCTGTTTGGATGTGTTTTAATAAAGACATACCATAATCCTCTGGTTTATAAATACTTTGTCTTTTGATGTTCTAATGTCATTCTAAATTAAAGAAAATCGGCAAAAACGGTTTCCCCTCATAAAACGGTTCACTAAACATTTTCATTTTCACGTGACCTCAGCTTTAGTCAATGAGATGGGGGTTAAGCAGTGAGATTACGTGTCGCTGTAGTCTAATAGTCCATGTTCGGGACCTCTCTGTACTCCTAGCCCAGGGGAATAACACAGTTACCTTGATTGATAATAATACACTTCTCTCAGAGGGAGTAAGAGGCTGGGCTGGAGCTGTGCGTTGTCCTTTGGGTTAGCCTTAGAGCTCTGCAGAGGGACAAACCTATGGGTAGCGTTAGCTATTGCGCTCTGCAGAGGGAGAAACATATGGGTTAGCTATAGCGCTCTGCATAGAGACAAACCTTTGTATTAGCATTAGCCTCTGCAGAGGGAGAAACATATGGGTTAGCTATAGCGCTCTGCATAGAGACAAACCTTTGTATTAGCATTAGCCTCTGCAGAGGGAGAAAACTATGGGTTAGCTATAGCGCTCCGCAAAGAGACAAACCTTTGTATTAGCATTAGCCTCTGCAAAGGGAGAAAACTATGGGTTAGCTATAGCGCTCTGCAAAGAGACAAACCTTTGTATTAGCATTAGCCTCTGCAGAGGGAGAAACCTTTTGGGTTAGTTAAGGCGCTATGCAATGGGACAAACCTGTGTATTAGCATTAGCCTCTGCAGAGGGAAAATAATGTGGTGTTGGTTAGCCTAGCCTAGTGTTGCGTAGAGAGAGAGAGAGAGAGACTGACAGATAAAGCTATACGACTACCAGACCGCTGTAGTATAGCTACGTGTTCTTTTCTCGCTGCAGAGAAAGTGTGAATAGAGTGGCTACCAGATGACTGTGGTGGATGTTTCTACACTGAACAAACCAGATCACTGTGGTGGATGTTTCTACACTGAACAAACCAGATGACTGTGGTGAATGTTTCTACACTGAACAAACCAGATGACTGTGGTGGATGTTTCTACACTGAACAAACCAGATCACTGTGGTGGATGTTCCTACACTGAACAAACCAGATCACTGTGGTGGATGTTCCTACACTGAACAAACCAGATCACTGTGGTGGATGTTCCTACACTGAACAAACCAGATCACTGTGGTGGATGTTCCTACACTGAACAAACCAGATCACTGTGGTGGATGTTCCTACACTGAACAAACCAGACCACTGTGGTGGATGTTCCTACACTGAACAAACCAGACCACTGTGGTGGATGTTTCTACACTGAACAAACCAGATGACTGTGGTGGATGTTTCTACACTGAACAAACCAGACCACTGTGGTGGATGTTCCTACACTGAACAAACCAGATCACTGTGGTGGATGTTCCTACACTGAACAAACCAGATCACTGTGGTGGATGTTTCTACACTGAACAAAAGTGTAAATGCAACAATACAACAATTTAAAACGTTTTTATTGCGTTACAGTTCATATAGCGAAATCAGTAAATTGATATAAGTTCATTAGGCTCTAATCTATTGTTTTCACATGACTGAGAATACAGATATGCATCTGTTGGTCACAGATACCTTTAAAAAAAAAAGGTAGAGGCGTGGATCAGTATCTGGTGTGACCACCATTTGCGTCATGCAGCGCGACACATCTCCTTCGCATAGAGTTGATCAGGCTGTTGATTGTGGCCTGTAGAACGTTGTCCCACTCCTCTTCAATGAAGTTGCTGGTTGTTGGCGGGAACTGCAACACGTTGTCGTACACGTCAATCCAGAGCATCCCACACATGCTCAATGTGTGTCATGTCTGGTGAGTATGCAGGCCATGGAAGATCTGGGACATTTTCAGCTTCCAGGAATTGTGTACAGATTCTTGAGACATGGGGCCATACTGAAACATGAGGTGATGGTGGCGGATGAATGGCATAACAATGGGCCTCAGGATCTCATCATGGTATCTCTGTACATTCAAATTGCCATTGATAAAATGCAATTGTGTTGGTTTTCAGTAGCTTATGCCTTCCCATATCATAACCCCACCTCCACCATGGGGCACTCTGTTCACAACACTGACGTCAGCAAACCGCTCGCCTACACAACGCCATACACATTGTCTGCCATCTGCCCGGTACAGTTAAAACCGGGACTCATTCATGAAGAGCACACTTATCCAGCGTGCCAGTGGCCATCGAAGGAGAGCATTTGTCCATTGAAGTTGGTTAAGCTGCCAAAATGCAGTCAGGTCAAGACCCTGGTGAGGACGACGAGCACGCAGATAAGCTTACATGAGACGGTTTCTGACAGTTTCTGCATAAATACTTTGGTTGTGCAAACCAACAGTTTCATCAGCTGTTGGGCTAGTTTCAACAGCTCAGACGATCCTGCAGGTGAAGAATTCAGATGTGTAGGTCCTGGTCTGTTGTGGTTTTCACGTGTTCTGTAGTTGTGAGGCAACATCCACCACAGTGATCCGTTGGACATACTCTAAACAAAATTCTCTAAAACGGCGTTGAAGGCGGCTTATGGTAAAAAATCTAACATTACATTCTCCGGCAACAACTCTGGTGGACATTCCTGCAGTCAGCATGCCAATTGCACGCTCCATCAAAACTTGAGACATCTGTGGCATTGTGTTGTGTGACAAAACTGCACATATTAGAGTGGCCTTTTCTTGTCCCCAGCACAAGGTGCACCTGTGTAATGATCAGCTTCTTGATATGCCACACCTGTCAGGTGGATGGATTATCTTGGCAAAGGAGAAATGCTCAATTATAGGGATGTAAACAAATTTGTGCCCAACATTTGAGAGAAATTTGCTCTTTGTCTGTATGTAAAATTTCTGGGATCTTTTATTTCATCTCATGAAACATGGGACCAAAATTTTACATATTGCGTTTGTATTTTTGTTCACTTTATGTTCTGTATAGCTATGTCCTCCTTTCCTGCTTCAAAAGTATCCTGAATACCCTTGAGAGTCCAGACCCCCTGTGTTTTGTAATTTAGTGTCTGGTGGAGGGGGATGGTGGAAGGGGACCATGTCTCGGCGTAGCTCAGCTGGGTGACTGGGTGAAGGGGGGTGAAGGGGGGTGTTGGAGAGTGATCGTGTCTAGAGGGGTAGAGGTATTGCTCGGCGGAGTGACTGGGTGGAGGGGAGGTGTAGGAGAGAGAGAGGGGAGAACGGGAGAGAGGGGGAGAGCGGTGGCACAGCGGCTCAGACGGTTAGCCTCTCTCCCAGCACCCCACCGAGCCTTGGTTCACTAACGGTGAATAGATCTATCTGCAGTGTAAATGACTTCACAGCTTCACACCGCTTCCTCTGCGCCATGTTTTGTTGTTGTTTAATTGCCTAAACTCTGCCCCCCCCCCCGCCCCGCCCCCCCCACCCCCCCCGCCCCACCGCGCCCCCTACCCCCATGTGTTTGAAAGGTACAGTATATTGAGGTTAATACATCTTCGTTAGAGATTTACTGATGACTTTCCCTTTTTGAACTTGCATAAACTTCATATCAGATGAAAAAAATGATCTTTCCCCACTAATTTCTCTGATCTTCCACATAAACTTTTTTATTTTTTTATTTATGCTATTAAGCGAGCATTAATTAGAGCTCTTGAGAGTAAGAGACGATTGCATATATGATCATTAAACTACAGAGCCCAAAGCTGCCTGGATCCAATCTTGAGATTTGAAACCATAATTTGAAACTTTAGATTCACCATTCTAATAAAGCATTGATACAGGCCAGTCCTAACCTAACAAATCAACACATATATCCAGGGTTACTTGTTACGAATACCTTTCCATGCATAGCTTTTTCCATTCCACAATTAATGCCACCTGTGTCTTAAGACCAATTGTCTGATTTATAGATTCACAGTATACCTTAGCAAAGGCTGATAATGAATTGTGTTGATGTTGAAGTGTGTTGCTACTGGTTTCAATCAGTGTCACTTGTTTTGGTCTATAATATTTAGGCACAGAAGGCATTTTCACAGCTCATCAGCTCATCTGAACACTTGACACAGGCACCCAGGCATACACACACACACACCTACACACACACACACACACACACACACACACACACACACACACACACACACAACACACACACACACACACACACACACACACACACACACACACACACACACACATACACACACAGAGGCACACACACACACACGCACACACACACCATTACACCTCTCTGGGCCTGTAATGGACTGTGATATCAGCGTAAAGTGGTGAGGTCCATGTCGGGACTGACCCCACACAATGGCCTGAGTGTGTTCTCTCCCCATTAATGACAATATTATTGTACAGCCATTTGAGCCACTTTGCGTCCTGCACTCATTGAGGAAAAAAATAACCACTAAGCCTCCTGAACTGATTGATGGGTATAGAACCACTAAGCCTCCTGAACTGATTGACGGGTATAGAACCACTAAGCCTCCTGAACTGATTGACGGGTATAGAACCACCAAACCTCCTGAACTGATTGATGGGTATAGAACCACTAAGCCTCCTGAACTGATTGACGGGTATAGAACCACCAAGCCTCCTGAACTGATTGACGGGTATAGAACCACTAAGCCTCCTGAACTGATTGACGGGTATAGAACCACTAAGCCTCCTGAACTGATTGACGGGTATAGAACCACTAAGCCTCCTGAACTGATTGACGGGTATAGAACCACTAAGCCTCCTGAACTGATTGATGGGTATAGAACCACTAAGCCTCCTGAACTGATTGATGGGTATAGAACCACTAAGCCTCCTGAACTGATTGACGGGTATAGAACCACTGAGCCTCCTGAACTGATTGATGGGTATAGAACCACTAAGCCTCCTGAACTGATTGATGGGTATAGAACCACTAAGCCTCCTGAACTGATTGACGGGTATAGAACCACTGAGCCTCCTGAACTGATTGATGGGTATAGAACCACTAAGCCTCCTGAACTGATTGATGGGTATAGAACCACTAAGCCTCCTGAACTGATTGACGGGTATAGAACCACCAAACCTCCTGAACTGATTGATGGGTATAGAACCACCAAATCTCCTGAAGTGATTGACGGGTATAGAACCACCAAGCCTCTTCAGTTCAGATATGTGCCAATGGACAGATGACGCACTATTTGAAAAGCAGTGGGTTTAACCTGAACACCAGTGGTGCGTCTGATACGGCACCCTATTCACCTTATAGGAACCCATAAGGCTCTGGTCGAAAGTAGTGCACTATGTAGCAAATAGGGTGTCATTTTAAACATCGATGAAAGTTCGTCTCAGTGTTCAACTATAGCTCTTTGAAGTCTATTCTCATACCTGTGTGAAAAAATGCAACCATTGAATTAGATTTCAGAAAATAAAATCATGAGAAGGTCTATTGTCCGCTGGGTATTTTTGCCCTATTTACTTTATATTTGTTGACGGTGGGATTTCACCTTTCAGGAGGATCTATCCAGGGCTTCATTGTGGTAGTGGTTTTCATGTCAGCACTAAGGATGAGTTATAGTGTAAATAGATTCAAAGCATGAATGATGTTACTTTCTTTTTCTCTAGCCTCTGGGATGTTTGAACATGAGACCATTGGGGAATTGGAAGTTTAAATACATCTCTTTATCCAACAGAGCTTTGAATGTACAAGTCTCCATATATCCTAAGCATTAAAGTGGCAATCCGCAAATTGAAACAATAACAAAGTGTAATCCCAGTCACTGCTTTGGTAAGAAATGTAGCTACTCTCAAATTCATAGACAGAGCTATGGATGCAAAGACTGGCCAGCCATGATATCAAAGTTCTAGTTTTAACCATGTTCTGAGGCTATCAGTGTTTGTTTAAAATGTACTTTGTTTACAAACATTAGAGTGAAACAAGCTTCTATGTTGGGTTTGTGATGGGGTGCGACAGTTGAACTAAGCTCACAAGGCATCTATCTATAGGTTGTATTCTACAAGAATCAAGTCCAAATACAGATGTAACAACTGCAGATTTCCCAACTTTGAATAAATTAGATTTCAAATATGATCTACCCCCTCCCCACAGTGAAACTACCCTCATCTCCGTTTTGCTGAAAATCAATATTAATACCAAATATCAAAAGGAGAAAATTGGGATCCAGGTGAAACAGATGGGTTTTCAAGGAGCATTATATTAAAAGGTGCTGCACCTACTACAAAACATCCGCTGTGCAAATTATACATCAAGATGACGTGAATAACGTGTCTGTTATTAAATCTGAGGGTAAATAGTAGACCCCCCTTGTAGAGTCATCTGCTTCTATCTGACTCCTGGTATGGCGTAGAATAACGTTGTCAGAAAACCCGGTCAACACCAAGCACAGACATGCACATAGTAGCAACACTTTGCCTCTGCGATTCATTTAGAACGTTAGAAAGATGTTGTCAACCGTGTGTATAATGTATTCTATAGGGAATCACTGCCATACAGTATAATGTATTCTATAGGGAAATCACTGCAACACAGTACAATGTCTTCTATAGGGAAATCACTGCAACACAGTATAATGTATTCTATAGGGAAATCACTGCAACACAGTATAATGTATTTCTATAGGGAAATCACTGCAACACAGTATAATGTATTCTATAGGGAAATCACTGCAACACAGTATAATGTATTCTATAGGGAAATCACGGACATCAGTATAATGTATTCTATAGGGAAATCACTGCCATACAGTATAATGTATTCTATAGGGAATCACTGCCATATAGTATACTGTATTCTATAGGGAAATCACTGCAACACAGTATAATGTATCTATAGGGAAATCACTGCATCACAGTATAATGTATTCTATAGGGAAAATACTGCCATACAGTATAATGTATTCTATAGGGAAATCACTGCAACACAGCATAATGTATTCTATAGGGAAATCACTGCAACACAGTATAATGTATTCTATAGGGAAATCACTGCCATATAGTATAATGTATTCTATAGGGAAACTCACTGCATCACAGTATAATGTATTCTATAGGGAAATCACGCATCACAGTATAATGTATTATATAGGGAAATCACTGCCATAATGTCTTCTATAGGGAAATCACTGCAACACAGTATAATGTATTCTATAGGGAAATCACTGCATCACAGTATAATGTATTCTATAGGGAAATCACTGCAACACAGTATAATGTATTCTATAGGGAAATCACTGCATCACAGTATAATGTATTCTATAGGGAAATCACTGCCATACAGTATAATGTATTCTATAGGGGAAATCACTGCCATACAGTATAATGTTTTCTATAGGGAAATCACTGCAACACAGTATAATGTATTCTATAGGGAAATCACTGCCATGCAGTATAATGTATTCTACAGGGAAATCACTGCATCACAGTATAATGTATTCTACAGGGAAATCACTGCATCAACAGTATAATGTATTCTATAGGGAAATCACTGCCATAATGTATTCTATAGGGAAATCACTGCATCACAGTATAATGTCTTCTATAGGGAAATCACTGCAACACAGTATAATGTATTCTATAGGGAGGTCACTGCATCACAGTATAATGTATTCTATAGGGAAATCACTGCCATATAGTATAATGTATTCTATAGGGAAATCACTGCAACACAGTATAATGTATTCTATAGGGAAATCACTGCAACACAGTATAATGTCTTCTATAGGGAAATCACTGCATCACAGTATAATGTATTCTATAGGGAAATCACTGCATCACAGTATAATGTCTTCTATAGGGAAATCACTGCAACACAGTATAATGTATTCTATAGGGAAATCACTGCAACACAGTATAATGTCTTCTATAGGGAAATCACTGCATCACAGTATAATGTATTATATTTGGAAATCACTGCCTTACAGTATAATGTATTCTATAGGGAAATCACTGCAACACAGTTATAATGTATTCTATAGGTAAGGAATCACCTGCAACACAGTAAAATGTTATTCTATAGGGAAAATCACTGCCATACAGTATAATGTATTATATAGGGAAAATCACTGCACACAGTATAATGTATTCTATAGGTAAATCCACTGCCATACAGTATAATGTATTTCTAGGGGAAAATCACTGCAACACAGTATATGTATTCTATAGGGGAAACTCACTGCCATACAGTATAATGTATTCTATAGGGAAATCACTGCCATCCAGTATAATGTATTCTATAGGGAAATCACTGCCATACGTATAATGTCTTCTATAGGGAAAATCACTGCAACACAGTATAAATGTATTCTATAGGGAAATCACTGCCATACAGTATAATATTCTATAGGGGAAATCACTGACATACAGTATAATGTATTCTATAAGGAAATCACTGCAACACAGTATAATGTATTCTATAGGGAAATCACTGCAACACAGTATAATGTATTCTATAGGGAAATCACCTGCAACACAGTATATGTATTCTATAGGGAAATCACTTGCCATAATGTCTTCTATAGGGAAATCACGCAACACAGTGTAATGTATTCTATAGGGAAATCACTGCCATACAGTATAATGTATTCTATAGGAAATCACTGCAACACAGTATAATGTATTCTATAGGGAAATCACGCAACACAGTATAATGTATGTTCTATAGGGAAATCACTGCCATATACTATATACATGTATTCTATAGGGAAATCACTGCAACACAGTATAATGTATTCTATAGGGAAATCACTGCAACAAAGTATAATGTATTATATAGGAAACACCATGCCATATAGTATAATGTATTCTATAGGGAAATCACTGCAACACAGTATAATGTATTCTATAGGGAAATCACTGCAACACAGTATAATGTATTTATATAGGGAAACACTGCCCATAGTATAATTGTATTCTATAGGGAAATCACTGCAAACACAGTATAATGTATTCTATAGGGAAATCACTGCCATATAGTATAATGTATTCTATCGGGAAATCACTGCAACACAGTATACTGTATTATATAGGGAAGTCCCTGCCATAATGTCTTCTATAGGAAATCACTGCAACACAGTATAATGTATTCTATAGGGAAATCACTGCCAGATAGTATAATGTATTCTATAGGGAAATCACTGCAACACAGTTATAATATATTCTATAGGGAAATCACTGCCATACAGTATAATGTATTCTATCGGGAAATCACTGCCATACAGTATAATGTATTCTATAGGGAAATCACTGCCATACAGTAATGTATTCTATAGGGAAATCACTGCATACAGTATAATGTATTCTATAGGGAAATCACTGCCATACAGTATAATGTATTCTATAGGGAAATCACTGCCATACAGTATAAGGTCATTACAATCTACTGGTTGTTATCCACTTGTATGGATTTATTTTCAACCAGTTTTGCTGAGCTGAGATATAATTAGATTATTCCCTCCCTGAACACTGAGCTGAGATAGAAGTAGATTCCCTCCCTGACACTGAGCTGAGATAGAATTAGATTATTCCCTCCCTGACACTGAGTTGAGATATAATTAGAATTATTCCCTCCGTGACACTGAGCTGAGATAGAATTAGATTCCCTCCCTGACACTGAGCTGAGATAGAATTAGATTATTCCCTCCCTGACACTGAGCTGAGATAGAATTAGATTCCCTCCCTGACACTGAGCTGAGATAGAATTAGATTATTCCCTCCCTGACACTGAGCTGAGATAGAATTAGATTCCCTCCCTGACACTGAGCTGAGATAGAATTAGATTATTCCCTCCCTGACACTGAGCTGAGATAGAATTAGATTATTCCCTCCCTGACACTGAGCTGAGATAGAATTAGATTCCCTCCCTGACACTGAGCTGAGATAGAATTAGATTATTCCCTACCTGACACTGAAATCTAATTCTATCTCAACTCGGTGTCAGGGAGGGGAATCTAATTCTATCTCAACTTGTTGTCAGGGAGGGAATCTAATTCTATAAACATTATGCTACACTCGCAATAACATCTGCTAACCATGTGTACGTGACCAATACACTTGATTTGATTTGAGTGAGATATATTTAGATTTCCCTCCCTGACAGAGGTGGTGTTGTCCTTGTTTTTTCTTCCAGGACTATGCGGAGAAGGAGGAGGACGGCGACCATGGCCAAAGCCTTGGAGGACCTGAAGGCCAACTTCTACGTTGATCTGTGTGACAAACAGTACTACAAGCACCAGGCGTTTGCAACCACATTAACTCTTATGGACCATGCTCACAAACAGGTAATGGACCTGTGAACACACACACACAAACACACACACACACACACACACACACACACACACACACACACCACACACACACACACACACACACACAACTTGTAACGCATTGTATTCAACCTTAAGATTGTTTAATTGTTTGTTAATCTTTTGTACACAAAATGGAGGTGTTCATTGACTACACAAATGGGTAAACATTGTGTGACTAAAATGTGACATAGTGGGTAGCAATGGCACAAGACAAACAATGGCAGTAACCCTCTATGAAGGGTCCAGTATATACTATACAGTGGTCAGTGGCTGTAACCCTTTATGAAGGGTCCTGTATATACTATACAGGGGTCAATGGCTGTAACCTTTTATGAACAGCACTTTGAGATATCAGCTGATGTAAGAAGGGCTATATAATAAATTTGATTTGATTTTGATTTGATGAAGGCTCCAGTAGCAGTTGCAGAGGTAGACTTTTCAATTTCAACTCTGAGGTCCATAAATCATATGGGGGCAGGCCATTGTGTTGTTGTTGTTGTTGTTGCTGTGTTGTTGTTGTTGTTGTTGGTGTTGTTGTTGTTGTTGTTGTTGGTGTTGTTGTGTTGTTGTTGTGTTGTTGTTGTATTGTGGTGTTGTTGTTTTATTGTGGTGTTGTTGTTGTATTGTTGTTGTATTGTTGTGTTGTTGTTGTGTTGTTGTTGTTGTTGTTGCTGTTGTTGTTGTTGTTGTTGTTGTTGTTTTGTGTGTTGTTGTTGTTGGTGTTGTTGTGTTGTTGTTGTTGTTGTGTTGTTGTTGTAGTAGTTGTTGTTGTTGTTGTTGCTGTTGTTGTGGTTGTTGTTGTTTTTGTAGTTGTTGTTGTTGGTGTTGTTGTTGTTGTTGTTGTTGTTGGTGTTGCTGTTGTTGTTGTTGTTGGTGTTTGTGCTGTTTTGTTGTTGTTTGTTGTTGTGTTGTGTTGTTGTTGTTGTTGTTGTTGTGTTGTTGTTGTGTTGTTGTTGTTGTTGTTGTTGTTGTTGTGTTGTTGTGTTGTTGTGTTGTTGTGTTGTTGTTGTATTGTGTTGTATTGTGGTGTTGTTGTGTTGTTGCTGTATTGTTGTTGTTGTGTTGTTGTTGTGTTGTTGTTGTGTTGTTGTTGTGTTGTTGTTGTGTTGTTGTTGTGTTGTTGTTGTTTGTTGTTGTTGTTGTGTTGTTGTGTTGTTGTTGTTGTTGTTTGGTGTTGTTGTTGTGTTGGTGTTGCTGTTGTTGTTGGTGTTGCTGTTGTTGTTGTTGTTGTTGTTTTTGTAGTTGTTGTTGTTGGTGTTGTTGTTGTTGTTGTTGTTGGTGTTGTTGTTGTTGTTGTTGTTGTTGTTGTTATAGTTGTTGTTGTTATAGTTGTTATAGTTGTTGTAGTTGTTGTTGGCCTACCAACGCTGCCTTCAGAAAGTATTCATACACTTTCACTTATTCAACATTTTGTTGAGTTATTCTGAAATCCAAACGGATTAAAAGTAATTGTTTCAATTCATCTACACCACAATTCTCCATAACGACAAATTGAAACATGTTTTTAGAAAAATTTGCAAATGCATTGAAAATGGAATAAAGAATTATCTCATTTAAATGTAAGTATTCACAACCCTGAGTTAATTCATTGTAGAATCACCTTTGGCAGCGATTACTGTTGTGGAGTCTTAGTGGGTATGTCTCTAAGAGCTTTTCCACACCTGGATGGTACAATATTTGCCCATTATTATTTTCAAAATTCTTCAAAATCTTTCAAAATGATTGTTGATCATTGCTAGGCAACCATTTTCATGTCTGCTATATATTTTCAAGTAGATTTAAGTAAAACTGTAACTCGGCCACTCTAGAATATGAAATGTTTTCTTGGTAAGCAACTCCATTGTAGATTTGGCCTTGTGTTTTAGGTTATTGTCCTGCTGAAAGGAGGATTCATATCCCAGGGTCTGGTGGAAATAAGACTGAACAAGATTTTCGTCTAGAGTGCAAAGCTGTCATCAAGGCAAAGGGTGGCTACTTTGAAGAATTTAAAAATCTGTTTTCTTTAACCTTTTTTTGGCTACCATTTACATTTTAGTCACTTAGCAGACGCTATTTCATTTTTTTTTTCTCTGTACTGGTCCCCCGTGGGAATCTAACCCACAACCCTGGCATTGCAAACCACCACGCTCTACAACTGAGCCCACACGGGACCCACATGATTCCATATCTGTTATTTCATAGTTTTTGATGTCTTCACTATTATTCTACAATGTAGAAATAGTAAAAATGAAGAAAAACCTTGAATGAGTAGGTGTGTCCAAACTTTTGACTGGTACTGTATATATTACCTCAGTCACCTTCCACTACCTCGTACCCCTGCACATTGACTCAGTACTGGTACTCCTTGTATATAGTCTCATTACTACCTGGTACCCCTGCACATTGACTCAGTACTGGTACTCCTTGTATATAGTCTCATTACTACCTGGTACCCCTGCACATGACTCAGTACTGGTACTCCTTGTATATAGTCTCATTACTACCCTCGTACCCCTGCACATTGACTCAGTACTGGTACTCCTTGTATATAGTCTCATTACTACCTCTTACCCCTGCACATTGTATGAACATAACAAGATTCAACAACTGAGACATAAACTAAACAAGTTCCACAGACATGTGACTACCAGAAATTGAACAATGTGTCCCTGAAAAAAGGGGGGGTCAAAATCAAAAGTAACAGTCAGTATCTGGTACATTAAGTACTGCAGTGCATCTCTTCATGGACAGCACCAGATTTGCCAGTTCTTGCTGTGAGATGTTACCCCATTCTTCCACCAAGGCACCGGCAAGTCCCCAGACATTTCTGGGGGGAATGGCCCTAGCCCTCACCCACCTATTCAACAGGTTCCAGACGTGCTCAATGGTAGGATGAGATCCGGGCTCTTCGCTGGCCATGGCAGATCACTGACATTCCTGTCTAGCAGGAAATCATTCACAGAACGGGCCACTATGGCTGGCGGCATTGTCATGCTGGAGGGTCATGTCAGTATGAGCCTGCAGGAAGGGTACCACATGAGGGAGGAGGATGTCTTCCCTGTAACGCACAGCGTTTGAGATTGCCTGCAATGACAACAAGCTCAGCCTAATGATGCTGCGACACACCGCCCCCAGACCATGACGGACCCTCCACCTCCAAATCAATCCCGCTCCAGAGTACAGGCCTCGGCGTAACGCTCATTCCTTCGACGATGAACGCGAATCTGACCATCACCCCTGGTGAGACAAAACCAGTGGAGAGCACTTTTTTGCCAGTCCTGTCTGGTCCAGCGACGGTGTGTTTGTGCCCATAGGCGGCATTGTTGCCATTGATGTCTGGTGAGGACCTGCCATACAACAGGCCTACAAGCCCTCAGTCCAGCCTCTCTCAACCTAAGCACTGATAGAGGGATTGTGTGTTCCTGGTGAAACTCAGGCAGTTGTTGTTGCCATCATGTACCTGTCCCGCAGGTGTGATGTTCGGCATGTACCGATCCTGTGCAGGTGTTGTTACACGTGGTCTGCCACTGCGAGGACGATCAGCTGTCCGTCCTGTTTCCCTGTAGCGCTGTCTTAGGTGTCTCACAGTACGGACATTGCGATTTATTGCCCTGGCCACATCTGCAGTCCTCATGCCTCCTTGCAGCATGCCTAAGGCACGTTCACGCAGATGAGCAGGGACCCTGGACATCTTTATTTTGGTGTTTTTCAGAGTCAGTAGAAAGGTTTCTTTAGTGTCCTAAGTTTCATAACTGTGACCTGAATTGCCTACATCTATAAGCTGTTAGTGTCTTAACGACCGTTCACAGGTGCATGTTCATTAATTGTTTATGGTTCATTGAACAAGCATGGGAAACAGTGTTTAAACCCCTTTACAATCAAGATCTGTGAGTTATTGGATTGTTATGAATTATCTTTGAAAGACAGGGTCCTGAAAACGGGACGTTTCTTTTTTTTTTTGCTGAGTTTATTACTGTGGTGGTGGTGGTGGTGTTAGGAAACAAAAGACAAAAAAAATAATGGCTTTTATAGCTTTTTACAGCTCTTTTACAGCTCTTATAAGACGTTCTCTTATAACTGGCTTTTCAAAGTAAGGATAAAAGACACTGATCACCCCATCTCACCACCATGTCGAAGCGACTTTTACAAAATTAGTTGAAACGAGTGTATTTAAGTATTACAGCTCTAAAACCCTGACAGATTTTCTTGGGATATGAGGAGGCGTTATCGCTCGGTTCCGTATGATGTAACCCAAGGCATCCTAATGTAATACAGTGCACTCTTCCTGCTCCACCAATCATTCAGGACCAATGAGCTCGGTCCACAAGCATCTCTTGATCAATCGACGGATAGCTAGCTACACCCCCCCTTCCCCTCCCCTTCCACTAAGCACACTAACGCACCTGGGAATGAGGTAAATATAGGAGACGACAAACTGCCCTGCTACTAGTTAGTCTACACCCGTTGTTTTACGAAACGTGACATAAAAAAAAAAACAGTTGGATTTGATTTTTCAGCCAGCCAGGGAGGCATGGGGGGCTGACTGAGACCAGTGTAGTGGTTAGGAGGAGATGGAGGATGTATCTGCACACACACTAATACACATGCACAAGTATGCACGCATGCATGCACATACACTTGCACAGATCCCCTTCCTCCACACATACCCTGTATGTGTTAAACCCCATCCAGAGGGGATCAGACCAGTTACCCCAGTGTACTCCCTCTTAGAGGTAAAGGTCTGTTAACATGACAAAATGATATCTGATCTCAACGCATCACTTCCCTGCTATGAGACCCCAGCCACTGTATATGCGTGCCAAATAGCAACCCTATTCACTACACACTGCACTACAATTCACACCCTGTGGGTCCTGGTCGAGCGTGCACTACAAAGAGAACAGGTGCCATTTGTTTCGCAAGCCGATGTAAATGCAATCACTGGAGCTTCCCTCAGATAGGAGAGGTTGTGGAGGAGAATGAACTCTGTATCTCATCTCTCAGCAGGAGAGTAATGATTTATGTTGTAGCTAGACTCACTTAAGCTGTCTTTTGTAACCAATGTTATTTTTATCCTCCACCCTCCGTAACAACCACCAGTACCACCAACTACCACTACCTCCACTATCACCACCCCACCACCACCACCTCTACTACCACCAACTACCAATACCTCATTACCACCACCCCCACCACTACCACCACCACCACCCACTACCACCCCACCACCACTACCACCAACACCCCACTACCACCACCAACACCGCCACCACCACCACCACTACTACCACCACCACTACTACAATCACCACCACCACTACCACCACCACCACCACTACCACCACCACCACTACCACCACCACTACCACCACCACTACCACTACCACCACCTCTACCACCACTACCACCACCATCACCACCACTACCACCCCCACCACCACTACCACTACCACTACCACTACCACCACCACTACCACTACCACCACCACCACCACTACCACCACACACCACCACTACTACAATCACCACCACCACTGCCACCACCACTACCACCACCACCACACTACAATCACCACCACTACCACCACCACCACCACCACCACCACCACTACCACCACCACCACCACCACCACCACAACTACACACAACCACCACTACTACAATCACCACCACGACCACCACCCACCACCACCAGCAATAACTCCTCTCTACCACCACCACCACACCACCACTATCACACCACCACCAATAACTCCACCTCTACCACCACTACCACCACCACCACCACCTCTACCACCACTACCACCACCACCACCAATAACTCTACCTCTACCACCACTACCACCACCACCACCACCTCTACCACCACTACCACCACCACCACCAATAACTCCACCTCTACCACCACTACCACCACCACCATAACTCCACCTCTGCCACCACTACCACCACTACCTTTGTAACCAATGTTATTTTTATCTTCCACCCTCCGTAACAACCACCAGTACCACCACTACCACTACCTCCACTGTCACCACCCCACCACCACCCCCCTACAACTACCACCAACTACCACTACCTCCACTATCACCACCCCACCACCACCACCCCTACAACTACCACCAACTACCACTACCTCCACTATCACCACCCCACCACCACCACCTCTACAACTACCACCACCAACTACCACTACCTCCACTATCACCACCCCACCACCTCTACAACTACCACCAACTACCACTACCTCCACTATCACCACCCCACCACCACCACCACCACCTACAACTACCACCAACTACCAATACCTCATTACCACCCCCACCACTACCACCACCACCACCCCCAACTACCACACCACCACCACCACCCCCTACCACCACCACTTCTACCACCACCACCACCTACAACTACCACCACCACCACTACCTCCACTACCACTACAATTACCACCACCACCACCCCCACCACTACCACCACCACCACCCCACCACCACTACCACCACCACCACCAACACCAACACCACCACTACTACAATACACACCACCACCACCACCACTACCATCACCAACACTACCACCACCACCACCACCACCACTACCACTACCACCACCTCTACCACCACTACCACCACCACCACCACAACCACTACCACCACCACTACCACTACCACCACCACCACTACCACACCACCACTACTACCACAACCACCACTACTACAATCACCACCACTACCACCACTTTACCACACCACACTACCACCACCACCCACCACTACCACCACCACTACCACCACTACCACCTCTACCACCACTACCACCACCACTACCACCACCACTACCACCACCACTACCCCCACTACTACAATCACCACCACTACC